>NC_053434.1:24971523-25271523 GCF_007990345.1 Gossypium hirsutum | reverse complement strand
CTCAAATAAATTGGTTGACGATGCGTTCAATCTTCTTACATATACATTGTGGAATCATCATGGACTGCATAAAGTAACTATGAATTGTGAAGAGCACCGACTGAACTAACATGACTCTGCTAGCAAGAAATAATTGCCTTGCATCCATCATTGAAGTCCAACCTTAACCTTTTCCACCACAAACCTCAAGGAACTATTAGTGATCCTTTCATGGAAGGGTGGAACACATACTTAGGAACCTAAATTGTAAACCTTATAGAAGCCGAGAATGCTATATAAACACCCACATAGTCTTCATCAACTCCTTTAGAAAAGCACAGATTCATCTTTTTAGTATTAATGCAATACCCAGGAAAAGCATAAAAATTCTCTAGAATTTTCTTTGATTAGTATGACCTGTTCGATATTAGCTTTTCCAAAAATAACAAAATCATCTGTAAAAAAAAAACAAATGTGAAAGTGCGGGTCTTGACTTCGACAAGCGAATGAAACTCCACTTACTTGAGTTGATGGAAATATAAAAGCACCATCTAAGTCATTCCATGCAGAAGACAAAAAGTTAAGGTGACGAAGGACATCCTTTTCTAATTACCCTAACCAGACTAAACTTCTGCGTTAGAACACCAATCCATAGAATCTGTATAGTCATATCTGTTATAGCCCACATAATGACATTTCTAAGGAATTCAGGAATACCAACTGCCTAGAGTGAAGCTTCAGTAAACTCCCAACGCACCCTATCATATGCCTTCTCCAAGTCGATCTTGATTTCCATCCATCTCTTGTTCTTGTGTTTGCTCCTCATGGAAAGGATCACTTCCTAAACCAAAATGATATTGTAACACTTCCAACCTGTATCCTTCATCTGATTAAGGTTATAGAGCATTACTGTTCAAATTAAAATAATTTACATCACATGGAAACAATTTACCAATTTAAAATATTATCATTCCGTTTTAACAATTATTCAAAGCATAAAAACCTTTACAAGCCTTAAATTGAGCCTATGAGGCCTTAAAAATAATTTGGAAACAACTGATGACTAATTTGAATCAAAATAAGAGAACATGAAAATTTTGAAAATTTTGGAAACTGGGGTCACACGCCATGTGACTCAAAACATGGCTGTGCAGTCAATCGTGTAATATTTAAACTATCAGACACACGGCCGTGTCTTTGCTCGTGTGTCCACTTGTGTGAGTATTCGAAATAATATCACATGGTCGTGTCGTATAACGTGTGCCAGACAATGTGTGCGTTCGAAGTAAGGTCACACGACCATGTCATCAGGCCGTGTAACTTTCTAAGCTGTGTGGTTAAGCCGTGTAACTCTCAATGCCATGTGAAAAAACCTGCATCTGAAAATCAATAAGACACAAAGCCATCTATAAAGGTCGTGTGTGGCATATGACCGTGTGACAGCTCGTGTCCCAAGAAGTGTGCACCAAATATACCTTCCAAAACAAGTCTAAAACAATGTCATTTCACGGGTATCAAGACACAAAAAAAAACTATTTTCATGCCTTTAAAACTCAATCAAACAAACATATAGCATGCCAAAAATCCAACCTAGGTGCCTAACCAATGTACCCCTATTGATACCACAAATTAAACATCCAATCAAACCCATACTCAAAGTTTACATGGCATTACCTTCAAGGCATACTAAAATTTCCATTTCAACACATTCATTTACCATTTATCAAGCTAATCACAAAAGACATTTAGCTAATGACCAAAAGCACTTCAAGTGTCAAACATAACCCAGAGATACCAAACATATATATACAACCACAAAGCTTACTCAAACTAATAAACAACATCATCATAAACAAATTAAGTTGAAGGCTCCTAGTACATGCCATTTATACCCCGACAACAAAATAACTAAATCATCTATCGAGATGAAGAATGGATAGTGTGAATATATTCTGACTAGATTTAAACTGATTGAGCTTTTCGATGACCTACAAGACGAAGAAAACAACTATATAAGCAAATAATGCTTAGTAAGCTCGTATAATCTTAAACTTTAACTTATCAAAAAGGATGTAACTTAACCATTGAATAAGATAATTCAATATCTCAACCGTAAGTTCATTAACCATTTATACACATCACAAATCTTACACAGTTAATGAGTTCATATATAATACATAAAATTTTATTGTGTTGTCAAATATATACCCAAAAACACATTTGGTACATAACTCAGCCATCACATGTTCACTTAACATTTAATATCTTTATTTCAAATATTCATTTCAATTATCCATTTTCACATATTTATATTCCAACAAATACTTCATATAAATACTTTATATAACCGTTCATATATATATTTCTATATAAACATTTCGTATAGCCATTTCATAAAACCATTTATCACATAATTGTTATGTATAAATTCATTTATTTTAATATATATTCCTATTCTATACAACACAAACCTCATAAGGTTAGTAAATGTAACCATGAAATATACTATTTCCAACATATCTTAGATCCTGTAATAATAAATATGCAATGTACACATTTCATTTATCACTTAATGTAAAGCATCACTTTTCTGTTTAAGGTGTTCATACCATAATATTCAAACTCACATATATAAATAATATAACCTTTATAATTAATTTTAAAGCATACAACGCATGAAACTAACAATTCTTGCCAATATACCATCGTTTCAACTTTCTGAAACATTTATATATGGATAATTCATTAAAATACCATATGATAAATGATCATAAACCAAGTTATCGTTATAATTACATCTCATTTCAGATAATCAAAAGGATAACAATCATTCGAGTTAAATTTATAACTTTAATCGACTCATATGCTGCGCACACAAGTTTCAGAGTATCCACGACACATGCAGAATCTCAAGCCATCGTTATGGTCTGTATTATTGGTACATAATACCTGCTAACTATTCACTGGCTCAAAGCCTAGTAAATAAACATTGACTCATAGCCTACTAAATAATCACCGGCTCAAAACCTCCTAAATAAACATCGACTAAAGGCCTGCTAAGTAAACATTGGCTCAAAGCATGCTAAATAAACACTGGCTCAAGGCCAGTTATTCCGGTACATCACGTACTCACTATATTCATTTATTATTTATTTTCTATTCACTCACTATATAAATAACAATATAAATCTAATTATAATAAAGCATGTAATAAGTAAAAATCATTATATACATAGGAATAGTAGTACGAACTTACCTCTACGAAAACAAATTGTAAAAATAAAGCCGACGATTAATCTGATCCTTTAGTTTTTCCATGACTTCAAACTAATTGGCATGTTTCTTATATGTAAGGTTATATGCTTGGCCGAATTCCTTGAGCTAGCAACAATGGATTTTCGGGTGGTAAAAGCCAAATGAAAAAGATGGTCCTTTATTTTTTATGTTTTTATATTTTATTTATTTTATTATAACTTTAATTTAATTAAATTTTCATTATAAAATTTACCAAATATTGTCCACTATCAATTTTTATGGCTTAGTTCCCATATAAAACCACCCAATTAAGTCTTTGTATTCAATTAGCCCTCTTAAACTAATAGCGATTGACTTTTACAATTTTTACGATTTAGTCCTTTTTCTTTAATTAACTAATTAAACAATAAATTTTTGAACCAAAACTTCACATATCTAAATAGTAACTCCATAAATATTCAATAAAAATATTTATGATCTCAGTTTACAAAAACGAGGTCACACTACTTCATTTTCTAAAACCACTTAACTATAGGAACACACCACTTGAACGTAATTATTCTTTCAATTAACAAAATTTCTAAAACTAAAATTTCAATAATATTATACTTGACTCATAAATATTAATTAATAATATTTTTAAACTCTCTCGTTTGATTTGTGGTCTTGAAACCACGATTTTCAACACCACTAAAAAAAGGGTGGTTACAGATGTTATCCGTGATATTCCTCCCAGCAATGAAACCAGCCTACTCCGATCCAATAATTATAGGAATGACAACTTTGAGACAGTTAGTAATAACCTTCATGACTAGTTTATAGAGAACTGAACATAGACTTATAGGGCAAAAATGCGTAAAACTTTCGGGGTTTGAAACCTTATAAACAAGAACAACCAAGGATTACTCAGCTTTCAATTTATAGGTTGTCCAGCAAAAACTCTCTCACAAATAGCTCCACCAATTTGGTCCCAATGACTATGGAAAAAGAGGACATGAAAACCTTAATCTCTTCCTTCGATACCTCTTTACCGAAGAAAAGGGTGTCACTCTGATCAAGATTAGGAAAGTAACTAAGAGGTAAATCCATAAATTGTTTTGGTTGTTCACCATACAATTTCTAGAAGAATTTGAACGCCTCAGATTGAAGTTCCTCCTCATCATAAATCCATCCACCTCTCTCATTATTCAAAGCAGAAATTCAGTTATGCTTCCTCCTCTGAATCATACGAGAATGAAAGAATTTAGTTTTATGTTCCCTAATATACAACCAATCACATCACATCGAGCTTTTTGTTTCCAAAGCAACTCCTCATGGTGTAACATACTCTCTAGATCATTCCTAACTTGCAATTCTCACTGGATTAAGGTATTAAAACTCGACCTATCCATAGCCTTTTGAACCTTAGCTAGTTTCTACACCAAATACCTTTTACAGGTGCCAATAAGACCATAGACAGACTTATTCCAATCTTTAATATTCAAGGTAAACTGATGTAGAGACTCATCCATATTACCAGTGAAACACCAATTATCTTTGACAAAATTCAAAAAATTTGGATGTTCCACCCAACCAGCCAAAAATCTAAAAGGACGTCCCTGGGTAAATTAACCACCGGCTTGAGAGAGAAGAACAATGAACTATTATCAGATAGCCTAAGAAGATGAGTGACAGAACAACTAGGAAAAACTCTAATCCCAGCGTCATTTCCAATCACCCTATCAAGCCTCTCAAAAGTTTCTCCCCGGTGCCACGTGAAGGCTGGACCCTAAAACCCTATATCTTGCAAATCGTTCATATTAAGAAACTCTCCAAATAAAAGACACCCAATTCCAACTCAACTGCCTCTTTTTTTTAACGCTAGATGAAAGTAAAGTATTAATATCTTCAATGGTTGCCCATGGAATATCTCTAGACGGAATAACCAAATTAAGACCCTCCCAAGCTCCCTCCTTTTCTGTCTATCCAGACTCCTATATAGAAAGACAATGTGAATGACTTGAAAGTGAACCACCTTAAGAACTCGAACATAAATGAATTGGAGGTGATTAAAAATTACCTCAACTGAAACTGAATCCTTCCAGCCAATCTAAATACCTCTCGAAAATCTAACAGCCTTTACTATATGTGAATGTTAGAATCCCAAACTGGCAATGATCTTTGCAACACCCCTAAACTGTATCCATCGTAGGAATAGGATTTTTAAGTATTACTGAGTAACTATAATCTAAATCGTTCACTTTCAAACATTTCAAAAATCATAATATAATTCATCATTAACATGCATAGAGTCCCTTATTAAAGCCTTTGAGGGCTTAAAATCACTTTAGAAATGATTTGGGATTAAATCGAGAGTATTTGAAAATTTTAGGAAAAAGTTAGAAAATTTTTAACTGCAGGGTTCACACGGCCTGCAAGTCACACGCCCATGTGTCTAGTCGTGTAGGCATTCGAAGTAGGGACACACAGTCGTGTTCCAGCCTGTGTCCATGCTCGTGTAACTCACTGACTTGGGTCACACGACCAAGCTACACGCTCGTGTGCCAAGTTGTGTACCCTTCGAAATGGCCTCGCACTCCCGTGTGCTAGCCATGTGTCTCACACGGCCAAGTCACGCGCTCGTGTGTCTGGGTGCCTTAAACAACAAGTTTTCCATTTCCCACTTGCTTGGGCATTAAGAAACTCAAAAACCATTTGTTTAACCTATTCCAAACACGATTAAACACACTCAAAACATGCCAAAACAATCATCCTCAGTGCCTAACCAATGTACCCTCATTGGTACCACATTTATATCATCAAAACATATCATTAATGCATCATCCAAATCCAAATCATAAACATAAACATACCAAAATCACTCCATTTAGCCTAGTTCATAACCACTTAAACATCAACTAAAATTCACAATCATCTAACCTATCTTGGTTCCATTCAACATACCATATTATGGCATCAAACACAAGCACATAATTACATATACACCAACCAACATTACGCCTATAGCTTTATTTACAATCTATCCACAAAATAACTACTAACTAGACTGCCTAGCTACATGCCAGCACAAAAGATAAACATCACCACATTTGAGTTCAGGATCGTTGCTAGATGCTGAATCGATGATTAAAAGATAAGCACCTAACCTACACATGGAAAACAAAAATCGTACGCTAAGTAAAACTTAGTGATATTTCTATAATTAGAACATTTAAAGACAAAAGAATACAATTTTCTGATATTTCTATAATTCGAACATTTAAAGACAAAAGAATAAAATTTGCATACTTGAATTGTAAACACGTATTAATATTTTTTTTCTTAGTGTACCCTTTAAAATATCATATTAGACATAAATTTTCTATACTAAAAAATAATAAATAATGAACGGTGTTGAATCTCTGTCTAACGATCAGATTGGCATGGGAGAGGACTTTATCGTTGATCATACTACTAAAAGTTTAGTTTAAAAATGGAAGCGATGACTCTTTGGCAAACATGACAGTTGACTTGTCTTCGGTAAGCAGAGTTTCATAGAAAGACAAGCTCTTGGGAGGTTCAGATTCGAACACTCTAAATGGTGTCGCTATTCTTGATTTAAAGTTTGAAGATGGTGATATTTGTAGATCCAATCTCAATGGTATACCTGCCATTGACTTCTTGGATTGTATTAATAAAATTTTGATCAAATGAATGGAGCTCACTGTGGTGGTCAAGTCGTTTGGGCATAATATAGGTTATGGGGCTCTGTTTAATTGTATCACTAACCTCTGGAAGCCTGTACAATCCTTTCGCCTAATAGATGTTGCAAACGGATATTATCTTGTTCGATTCCAGAGTTGGGTTGATTATGACGCGGCACTGACACAAGGCCCTTGGATAGTGTTTGGACACTATCTCACAGTCCAACCATGGACAGTAGATTTTGACCCATCAAGACCTTTTCCCTGTGGTGTGTTGGCTTGGATCTGCTTTCTGGGTCTGTCGAGATTCCTGTACTAGAAGAAGATATTAGAGGAGATTGATAGTTTGGTCGGAGGAGTGGTTAAACTTGATATCAAAACAAACAACTGAAAAATGGGACAATTCGCCAAAATGACTATTTTTGTCGACTTAGAGAAAACCCTTACCTCCTAAGTACTTGTAAATGGACGAATTTAATGTGTGGAATTTAAGGATTTACCTGAGGTATGTTTCTCGTGTGGTAAATATGGACACCAAAAGAATTTATGTCCTTCTCTGATAGGTCGAAGCTGTCATGGCAGAAAAGGAGATCCTAAGAGTTTTTTTAGTAGAAAACTGTTCCAACGAGGATGGGGGATACTCCGTCGATGATGCATAATGCCTTTGGCCCGTGGATGGTGGTTGAGCGTAAGTCTAGATGCAAACAAGATGGGATTCGTGGAAAAAAATTAAAATTTCGGAAGGAAATTTGGCAAGTTCTAGATTTGAAATGCTATCTTCCATGGATTTTGAGTCTTTAATTCCAAATTTGGAGGCGCCTTCTAAAGACCTTGGATCGGCTAGATTTATCCAAGGAGATTTCATTAAAAACTTGAAAGGCAAAGACATAGGAAAAGGGTCTAGACCGGTGGCTGGGGTTAATATGGGTGAAGGACTGTTAAACCATGTTGGTGATTTTGGGCCAGGCATACAATCTAGACCTTTGAGAGATAATAATACAGGACAGACACTGGGAGTAAAAGCTCATGTCTCGAAGCGGGCTGCAGATATGGCGTTTAATAGTACTGGGCCAAGTTCGGCGTTGGACCTTCCGCATAAGGGTACTGATCTGGCGTATGATAGTTATGGGCCAAATTCGATGTTGGGCCTTCAGTATAAAGGTACTGGGTCTTCGCTGGAATACTTTGGACCACAACAGATTTTGGGCTAGATTCCTAATTCCAGCAATTTAGGCTTAGAGGGTGCAGCGGATTTTGAAAATAAAGACCCAACAATCCCTATTTCATTTTCCAATGATAAGTCTACCTCTTTACATGTTAATCCCACTTCCAAAAATCATCCTGAGGCTAAAGTGGGTCTAATTTCTAATGCACTTGGTCCTAAAAAGCATACTATTGTTACTTTCTAAGAGAAGTTGGATATTAAATCAAAACCAAAGGTGCTTGTGAACCCTTCGAATATTCCTAACATGCATGGTATTGAAAGTAAGAAAGGAAATGGACATAGTGGGAAATCTTTATTTAAATCTAATCGTGGGTGCGAGGGGGGGAATTTAAACCTACCAATAGTTCACGAGTCTCCCTCCCAGAAGCTATGGGCTCTATGGCAGAACTCATTAGTGTGCAAGCTGGAATTTCTTTAGATAAACCAGATGTTAAATTTGGCAGTGTCTGAGCTACTGATAGCCCTTACGAGGTTAGTTCTTTTTCTTATATTTATTTTATTTATGAATTTTACTATCTTTTCTTGGAATTTTCGATAATGTGCGAGTTCTAAATTTGTTAGAGTCTTCTGAGAATATAATCGGGAGCATAGACCAGATTTGATCAGTCTTTTAGAAACTAGGGTCAGTGGTGAGAAAGTAGATTTGGTTATTGCTAAGCTCAGCTTTAATAATTCTCATCGTGTGGAAGCAGACGATTTTTCAGAAGGTATTTGGATTGGGTAGAAGGATTCAGTTAATATGGAAGTGCTCCAAAGTCATCCCCAATTTGTCTTAGCCAAAGTTTCCGATAGCTACGTTTGATAGCCTTTTCTGGTCTCTTTTATGTATGGCAGTCCTAATAGTCAGAAAAGGATGCATTTGTAGGAGGTTTTACAAAGTTCTATTCCGATGGATAGGTCATCGTGGGTGGTGATTAGTGACTTTAATGCCATCCTTTCATCTAGTGAGAAACAAGGAGGAGAAATTTTAGGAAAAAGATGTCCTTTCTTTGGTAATTTTATGGATTCCACCCAACTTCAAGATTTAGGTTTCTAGGGGTCTCAGTTCACTTGGAAAAGAAAGGGGATTGTTGAGCACTTGGACAGGGCTATTTGCAATATTGCTTGGAACACGAATTTTTTGAATTCAATTGTGACCCATTTACCTCAGCTCAAATCTGATCACAGGCCTCTTAAATTGTCTATTTTACCTGAGGTTCATTTATTGAAAGGTGTCTGTTCAAATTTTTAGCCTGTTGGATTGAACATCCATCCTTTTCAGATTTTATTAAAGAGAATTGGAGGATATTTGTGAGTATGCATCCCTGCATTCTAAGTTCACTGATCAAGTTAAGATTTGGAACAAAGAGGTTTATGGTCATATTTGGAGCAAAAACCTCCTGTCTCGTAAGCTGGAACATATTATTGAACTAACTCGGAGTTTCTTAAGCAAGTAGAGATGGATGTGAGAGAGGAATTGGAGAATGTGCTTCATCATGAAAAAATTCTTTCGCGACAAAAGCGCGTTGTGATTGGTTGGTTTTGGGGAACCGCAACACAAAATTATTTCACTCACGCACGCTAAGGAGACGTAAACAGAATAGAATTACTGCTTTGAAAAATGGCTTGGGAGAGTGGATTATGGATGATGATCAACTGAAGCTTGAATTGGTTGATTTTTACTCTAATCTGTATGGCGAGAATATTGGGCCTAGGATAGATTTTCCATCTGCTGCTTTCTTGTGCCTTAAAGATGAGGATTTTAATATTCTTAATAGACAAGTATCGGATGAGGAAATTAAAGCAGCTCTTTTTGATATGGCACCCTTGAAGGCTCTAGGGAGTGACGGTTTCCATGTCTTGTTTTACCAGAGTCAGTAGGATCATGTTGGTACTTCGATCTGTACATGGGTTAATGAGGTATTCAAAGGGAAAAGCATTGATCCAGATTTAAATAATTCTCTTATTGTGCTTATCCCAAAAACTCAGAATCCTGTGGAGTTCTCTCAGTTCTAGCCAATCAGCTTATGTTCTGTTCTTTATAAGCTGGTCATGAAGATCATTGCCAATCAATTTAAAGTGGTCTTTCCGAGGCTCCTAGCTCCCGAGCAAGTTGGTTTTGTTGCAGGATGGAATATCACTGACAACATCATCATTGCTCAAGAGGTTATTCATTCCATGAGAGGTACGCAAAAAAAACAGGAAGTGGATGGCCATCAAGATTGACTTGGAGAAGGCCTTTCATCGAGCACGATGGGATTTCATTGAGGCGTCGATCCAAGCTGCAGGTATTCCTATTTTTTTACATAAAGTTATTATGTCTGCAATTTCTAGCTCTACTATGCAGGCCTTGTGGAATGGTGTCCCAACCCAAAAAATTCGACTAGCTAGGGGCATTCGTCAAGGATGTCCTTTATCTCCTTATCTGTTTATTCTTTGCATGGAGTGGTTAGGTAAGGCTATTGATATTGGTAATTGTTATCCTAATAGGTTGTCCCATGGTGGCCCACCATTATCTTATCTTTTCTTTGCTGATGACTTGATACTCTTTGGTCATGCCGATGGAAATCAAGTTCGAGTCATCAAAAGTATTTTAGATGAGTTGTGTGATTATTCGATACATTTGGATTAATTCGCAGAAGACTAATATTTTTTTCTCAAAAGGTGTGGATGACAACTTGAGGGAGCGTATAAGTGATTTCTATGGTTTTCAAAAAGTTAATAATTTGAGGTATTACCTTGGAGTTCCATTTCTTCATGACAAAGTGTGCATAATAAATTATCTAGCTGGAATGCCAAACACTCTGAGTTTTGTGGTGGAAAGGGTGCATAATAAATTATCTAGCTGGAATGCCAGTCAACTTTCTTTAGCTGGAAGGGTTACTTTGGCACAATCTGTTCTTCACTCAATTCCCACTTATTTCATGCAGACAATGATGGTTCCCAAAGGTATCAGTGATGAGATCAAGCACATAGTTCAAAAATTTGTCTGGGGAGCTCATAATGGCAGCTTAAAGACGACCTTGGTTAATTGGGATTCTGTTTGCCAACCCAAGTCTCACGGAGGTCTTGGTCTCAGACAATTGAAAGACCACAATACCTCCTTCATGACGAAGGTTGGTTTCAACATCATTTCTAATACTAATGCCCTCTGGAATCAGGTGCTTTAGTCAAAATACGGAGTCCCTAGCATTTTACCTGATGACTTGTCAAGGAGTCGGTGTTCCTTTTTATGGAGGTCCATTTCTAAGGTATGGCCCCCCATTCGTGAAAACTTAATTTGGTTAATCGGAGACGAAAATAGCATCAATGCTAGCAAGACCCCTGGATTTCTAATTGTGGTGCCTTATTTAAGTTTATCCCTTATTCTGCTAACCCTTTTTCTAGATTGTTCCCTTATAGTATGGTTATAGGTGATGGCTCTTGGAAGTTAGATCTTTTCAGGTCTTGGGTTTCGAAGGAGATTATCAACAAAATAATAGGTGTTCCTCCACCACATCCTTCGTCAGGTCCTGACTGAATTATTTGTGAAGCTACTTCAACTGGCTCTTTCTCTCTCAAAAGCGCTTATGAGAAGGTTCGTGAAGGCACTTTCAACGTAAAAGAGCAGCTCTGGAAAATTCCATAGAAGTTTCACGGCTATCATGAATTTGTTTTTTCATCTGGTTGGCTCTAGAACACTGTCTCTTAACCAACTCCGAGAGGGTAAGACGTGGCTTTGGGAGTAGCAGTGCTTGTAGCCTTTGTGGTCATGATTATGAATATGTTTTGCATATACTCAGAGATTGTAATGCTGCCAAAGACATTTGGGACGAGCTTATTCCACAGCAAGACCTATCTATTTTCTATACTGAATCTCTTTCCGATTGGATGAGGAGTAATCACCAGAGCCATTTTACTTCCTTGGATGGAATCGATTGGCCATGTCTCTTTGGGATTACCGTGTGGTGAATCTGGAAGAGTCAGAACCTTTCATTTTCCAAGTATTACATGGAGTGTTGATAAGATTATTAAAATCTCTTACAGTTGGGCAAAACAATATTCCTCTACTTTAAAGATTTCATATCATAAAGCACGAAGTCATCTTCATAATTGGCCTTTACCTAACAGTTGGGTGAGCTTGACCACTGATGGTTCGGTGAGGTATGATAAAGGCTTCTCTACATATGGTGGATGTGTGAAAGACCATAATGGTGAGTGGATCATCGAGTTCACTAAGTATTTGGGCAATTGCACCGTTTTGAAGGTAGAGCTTTAGGGAATTCTAGATGGGATAAACCTTATTCTAGATAGGCGTTTCGAGAAAATCCTAATCCAAACTGATAGCATTGAAGCTATTAATGTAATTTTGGAAGATTCTTCGGGAAGTTTTAAATCTACCTTAGTTAAGAAAATTCATCTTACCTTAAGGAAGATGGAGCAGTGGAAAATTCAGTATATTCCTAGAGAAGAAAACTTAATTGCTGATAGTCTGGCTAAGTCTATTCGTACTAAGAGACTAGGCTTAAAATTGTTTGAAGATCCTCCTTTGAGGGTCTAAGTTTTTACTTTGTATATTCTTTTATCAAAAAAAAAAAACTCAACTACCGTATACCAACCCTTTGAATTAATACATTATAGCATATCATTTCATACTATATTCAACTTACACATGCTATCATATTTCATTTGTTTAACAAATGTCTCAATTCTAATACTTGCTATATAAATAACTTTTCACATATCAAACCACATTTCATTTTAACAATGGCATAATCCAACTATATATTTAAACAATGGCATAACCCAACTATATTCAATCAATGAGTACATTACTCATATATCTCATTTATAATTACAACTTTTTCACATTTCATATATGAATTCACTTTTCCATTTCTAATTCACATATTTTGTAATTTCAATATCGATAACAGAATTTGTTATTTAATTACCCCTATTAATTCGACTCAAACTCAGACTCGGACTCGGACGAATGTGCGGATCCAACCAACACACCAGTTTGGCACCAGTGCCTCATCAGATACATCTGAAGTAATAACTGGGCCCAGCGCTATATAAATTAACACCCAATGTCTCATCGGTTAAACTGAAGTAAATTGGCACTCAGTGCCTTATAAACTCGAAGTCAAAGAAATCTATGAATTCTTCCTATCCTATGGCATACCATCTATATCCGACTCAGTCCAATATAATTAATAGAGTTTAATTTCACATTTCAAAAATAACAAATGTCCAATATCAGTTTTTCATATAATCACATATACACATGAATTCAATTCAATCTATAATAATCAATACCAACTTTCACAGTAGCACATATATTCATTTCAATTCAATAATCAACATGTCAAATACATACCCCAAACACTTACCATAAACTAGGTTCGAATTATAGAAATACAAATTGTGGATTCCGAGCTATTCGACGTCGATTTTATCCTTCCCCTTTTTAGTCAAGGATTCTAGTACGACGTTAGCTACGAAATTAAAACAATTAGAATTCATCAATACAACACAATTCAATTTATATTGGATATTTCAATTTTTTTACTCAATATTTTCCTAAATTCCAATTTAGTCCCTAAACTGAGACTAACTTTTATTCTTCACATTTAATTCTATATTTTCATAAAAATTTCACTTTAAACTAAATTTAACTCCCTATTTTCAATAAAACCATTAAATTTTGAATTTTTCATAATTTAGTCCCTCTTACTCAAAATTTACAATTTGTTTTACAATTTAATCCTTTTTCATTTCTAGCTTAAAAATCTACCAATTTAATCCCTAATACTAAAACTATCCAACAATAACAACATTTAAAATCTTAAAAATTGCTAAAATTTCAACATGGATCGGGTAACCCTAGGTATCAAGATTTCAAAAATAAAAAAATTACAAGGGAACTAAATTGACTAACCAATTGAAGTTTGAAAACTTAGAAGTCCCTAGCAGTATGTTCTCTCCTTTCTCCCTTTATTTTTTTTCTTAGTTTGCATGGCTTCCTATTTCTTTTATTACCTTTTTTTTATTATAATAACTATTATTATTAAGTTACTTTAATACATATATAAAGATTAATTTAATGAAAACATATTTATAATACACATATATTAGATTAACATATAAAATAAACAATATGAACCATTAATGCCGTCCACTACTAAGATTAAAGGTATATTTGCTATTTAAATCTCTTAATTAATTTTTAATCTATAATTCAACTTTCACCCTATACGCAATTTAGTCCTTATACTTAATAACTTTTAATTCATGCAAATTCACTTACAGAAGCCTAATTAACTATACAATTAACTTCATAAATATTTTTAATAAATATTTACGAATTCGATTTACGAGAATAGAGTCTTGAGAATGTACTTATGACACCCATGACTATTGAGTCGTTACAATCTTATCCGCTTTGCCTCCATTGATTCTCGTCTTTAGCAGACTAACAATATTGAGTTTATACTTTCTGTTAAATTCACAAAAAAATATGAAGAAATTTGTTGCAGACACAACCCTGACAAGTCAAAGAAAAAACAAACAAATTCATAAAAAAACAATAGATAGAGAAGTTAGACCAACGTTATTGCTCGAGGAGCCCGGCTTCCTCCAACTGCTTTCCATCAGAGCTTGAGGAATATTTGCCTGCCTCCTTGGTAAGTTGAGTGCTAATTAACTCTACCATGGAGTCCATAGAGTCTAACGAGGATACTCGAGCGGTTCCAGCTCGTTTAAATCAATCCCCACGATTTCTTATAGTTTGATTAAGGTTTCAACCAATGCGGACTATGACACCTTCTTCACCGCAACTTTTAGCACCAAAGCTGCCTTTGCCCCCATCAGCAGAAACAACATTGCCCGAGGTTACACTTTTATTTGGATCAAAATTCTCTTTGAAAGTAACCGCCAAAATTTTCCCCGAATGAAGGATCGCACTATTCAAAGTTACAACTGTACCACCCATGTCTTCAAAAGTAGGGTTAAAATGTGTGACAATCATAGAGGATTTGGATGGAAGTTCTGAAAAATTAAGAGATTCAGAGCCCATAGCACTCTTTTTTAAGTCTACAAATTGGTGGCCTCCTCATTCCACCTTTACATTTCGAGGAATATTATCAAAGCAAAAAAGTGACATATCTCCCTCTCTAATGATTAGGAAGTGAAGACCATAATCATCTAGAATACAACCGTTTAGGGAGGCAGTTGAACCTAAAGATGCCAACATTGACAAACCTTAATTCTGCTATAATCAACCACAAATGTCAATGTCATAAACAACACTATTTGAACTTGGAATGAGGGCTTGCCCAATCCTCACCTCAAATATTTCTTTTACAAATGAGCCGCCGATGGCTCCCATCAACACATCATTGCATCTCAAATGGTGAATACCGTTTGAATTGATCCATTACCATGGTATATTATTCAAAATCATGAAATTAAGCAAATCAACATCCAACTATATACTGCAAATGGTCAACATGGTATATAGCTGAAGAGAGGTGAAATGAACATTGACCTCAAAACGAAGGACCAGTAAAGCATGTTTAGCGTTTAGCCTAACAAACTTTTGCGAAGACTACATAAAGCTCTATAAAATTGGAAGGAGCATGAAAGCAAAGTTGAAACTACTCTTATTAATGCACTTCATGCTACCTAATGCTCCTTCTGCACTTCAAATTCTAGACATAGTTTTTGAAACCCAACCGCTTATTGAATCAATATTACTGAAAAGGTTCAATCGAATAGTTAAAAATATATAACCTCAAAAAATATGTTTTATTTTTAATAAACTTCAGTTGTTCTCTCTGTAATTTCGGTTTGCATCTTTACATGACTTAAAAGTTTTTCAACTTTCAATTCAAATCAATCATCCATTTATCAACTTCAATTAAAGATCTCAATTTATGGCAAAAAAAAATTAAAGATAAACGACATTAGTAGTCATTCAACTATGATTTTTTTCATTTTTGGTCACCCAACTATGAAAAATTACAAAATGGTTATCCAACTATTAGTAAATTAATATTTTTAGTCACCTGACCATGAAAAGTTACAAAATGGTCACCCAACTATTCAATTTTGTCTTTTTTTGTCACGTAACTATCTTGGATTTTTGGATGTTTCCATTTTTATGTTCATCCATTGAAGATCAAAAAAGAAAAAATTGAATAATTGGGTAACCCAAAAAGAAATTTACTAATAGTTGGGTAATTATTTTGTAACTTTTCATAGTTGAGTGACAAAAAGAAAAAGAAGAAAACCATAGTTCGGTAACTACTAATGTAATTTACCCAAAAATTAATGTCAATTTTCAGAACCTAAAAAAAGGGAAAACTACGCTATTAGTCCCTCGAATATGCATAAATTTTCATTTTGGTCACTTAACTAAAAAAATTATAATTTAATCACTAATGTATTAGAAAATATTTTTTTAGTCACTTGACTATTAAGTTGCTAATGGTAGCACTTTTTAGTTGGTAAAATAATAGTTTTTGTAACAGCCTATTTTTCAGTGATGTCAAAAATAGTAGTTTCGAGACCACAAATCCGACGAGTAAGTTCATATAATTAGTATTTAAATTATATGAGTCAATAATAAATTTTATATTGAATTTTAATTTGATGGATTTTAATAAATTGAATTAATAGATAGTATAAGTGGTTCAGTCCAAAAGTCAAGTGGTTTTTGAAAATGAGGTATTGGGACCTTATTTCTGTAATTTAAGGTCGTAAATATTGTTATGAAATGTTTACAGAGTCTTATTATAGGTGAATTGAAGTTTGGTCTAGTAATTTTGACGTTTGGTTACTTAATTAAGGTAAAAGGATTAAATTGTAAAAGAGGTAAAAGTTAATCACTATAGATTTAAAATAGTAAAGGGACCAAAATGGTGATTAAATCATGGTACAAAAGTCCAAGCGATGGTGGATATGATTAAATCCACTATTTTTTGGACTATTTTCCTATTAAGTCCTAATTAGTTTAGGGTTAAATTGAAACTAAACTTGTTTTATTAAAATCTAAAATAATGAAAGGACCAATTGTGTAATTAAATCCTCCTTAGATGGTAATTATATCATATACTTATATTATGGACGTTTATGGAAATAATTTAATAATTTTACAAGTTATATTAAAAAGGGTAATCTAGTACAAAGTTAAAATGTAAGTTGAATTAAAGAAATTAAAAGATAATATCAACATTTTCTTTTCTTCTTCATAGGGACAAAACCGAAACACCATGGCTAGGGCATTGAAAGCTTCGGCCAAACTTAAGCACTTTGATTTGGTGAGTAAACATTGCCCTTTTTGTGATTTTTATGTTTTTGAGCTTGTATTAACTCGATCTAGCTAACCCGAGAACTAATTCGTTAAACTGTGTAACACCCTATACCCAGCTAGATAGCCAAGCCTGAATACTAGGACTTTACATCACTGTCTCACTTTTTATTCATCAAGACTACATTTTGTTAAATGAACATGCATATTTTAGATTACGTTAAAGATAGTACTTAGAAGCCAATTACGAGTCATGCATACTCAATTTGAAACTTAGTCAAGCAAACATACAAGATTCGAACTAAATTTGAGCATTTATCAAACATTAGGACCTCCTAACAAAATTTCCCAAAAAGGTTACGTAGGTATCGATACTAAATATAAGGTATCAATATTTATTCTTAGTGATATTGATACCACATGGAAAATCGATACCAAAATAGCTCATTGTTTTCCATATGAAACCAAACTTATCGGAAAATATCGATACCCTTCTTAGGGTATCAATAAATTCCCCTCGAGTATCGCTACTCCATCCATGGTATCGATCCCAATTTTGCATTCTGACTCTCTACACTTTCGTAAATGGAGAGGTATCATTTTTTTAAATCTATTTATTGATACCCTTGCTTCTAATTACAAAAATGCAGCATGTATGAGCACTTAAATCGTTCAATATTAATTCTTAAACATCATATTTCATTCATTTATTCAAATAAGCATTGAAATAACTAAAACAATAATCCAAAATACCGTGTCCAAATCCAAATGCTTCTATACATAATTAATACGGAAACAATTAATCCAAAATATACTCAACAAAACCAATATAAACGTCTATCCCATTGCCTTAACTTATATACTCAAGAATAATTAATAACACCTACTATAATGAATAAAGTATAGCTTGGATGAACCCCTCGAAGGCCACACCACTTACACCATCACTAAGTATCTGCAATGATAAAGATGGAGTGGGTAAGCTTTACAAGCTCAGTGAATGCTTAGAGTAACCATTTATGAAAACAAGTCAACTAGCAGCATCAAGGCAACATACAGCATATTGTTTGACACATGTGACTTACATACAATTTCATATATATACCCATTGTCGTAACCATTTTTTTGAAAAACGACAATCGACTTAGATTTTGAAAATGAAAATGAACAGAGGAGTCTCCACCAATCCTTTTTGATGAGGTGTGATCGGGTCACCTCGTAAAAGTGGTTGTTTTTAATAAATGATTTGATTTATTTAAACAACGATTTTTACGAGGTGACCTGATCACACCTCATCAAAAAGGATTGGTGGCGACTCCTCTGTTCTTTTTCATTTTCAAAATCTAAGTCGATTGTCGTTTTTCAGAAAAAATGGTTACGACAGCTTGGCGACTCCACTGGGGACCAAATAAGAGACTCAAGCCACAAGTTGATTAACTTTTGTCTTTTTATTGAAAATTGAAAATTTGGTTTTGAAATACGATCCTTTCATTGCATTTCATTAGCTATTTTTGTGGTTTATGATATAATACCTGCTGCATTGGTTTGAGTCTTTAAACAAGTTTTGCATATTGCATTGCATGACCGCTGTAGTCACACCCTTTTAAGTGGGAGCGAGAAACTACTCATTCGTGAGGTTTTCACCTCCGTGCAAGATAGTGGGTCGCTTTCGGGGTACATCTGTACCTATGTCTTCATGAGATTTTTATCTCCGTGAAGTCATAGGGAAATGTATTCCCTTGAACTGAACTCAGCCTGTATGAGCCTATAACGGGTGAATACCTTTACTCTAGAACCGAACCCCATGCAGTGAGCCTTAAGAGCCCACCCTAGGTAGAGCCACTCCGAAACCCTCATGGTTACCTAAGCAAGTGCTATATTTATTATTCTTTGTTTGATTTAAACTGCGTACAAAATACTGACTTGCTTTGTTTTACCTTGATTGTATTTGCATGGCATTTTCATCACAAAAGGTGTTGATTCACATTCGGTTGCTAAGTAGATAGCTTATCATGGAAAAGGGGTTTTTTGATAAAGTAGAGGACAACGCGGCTGTCCGGATATGGGCTGAGACAACCCAACAAGAGAAAGGTGACAGTCTTACCGAGGGGTACGTGTTAGAGTTGTGGGATTTTACTCGGATCAGCGTAACTCAGAATAATCTCCAAGAGATGAAAGGAATTTGGGGTCAGTGGGATGACGAGGTCAAACAGCTATTCTATTGTCATTACGGTGATTTACCTTATCTTCTCGATGTCAAGGTAGATGAACACCTGTTTCGAGCCCTCACCCAATATTGGAATTCTGCTTACAGTTGTTTCACTTTCGGGAAGGTAGATTTAGTACCTACTATAGAAGAATACACAACCTTGCTCCATTGCCCGAAGATTTAGGTTGACAGAATTTATTCCAGACCTGCCAACATCCCAGCATTTTCAAAAAAGCTGATGAATATCACAAGGATGAGCGAACAGTGGGTTACAACCCGGATCAAACAAACAGGGTAAATGTATTCCTTGGAAGAACCTAAGGGATCTAATCTTAGCGCACCCTGATGTGAAGAAAAGGGTAGATGTCTTTGCCCTGAGTATTTATGGACTGGTTATCTTCCCCAAAGCTTTGGGGCATATAGACGAGGCGGTTTCCTATCTTTTTAACAGGCTTGGTAAAGGGACCACACCTGTACCCGCAATCTTAGCTAAAACTTTTAGATCATTGAATGCTTGTCAAAGAGCGGGTGAAGGGAGATTTATCGGATGTGCACAGCTCTTACTATCTTGGTTCCACAGCTATTTTTGGAAAGTGGAAAAGGTTTCGTATCGTATCTTCTCTGAAAATTACTCTCTACTGAAAGAGTTAGTAGCTACACCGAGGCGAGATGATATTACAGAAGAAAATTGGATAACGGTTCTCTAAAATTTGCAAGAGGAAGATGTTGAATGGAGAGCCCCGTGGATGGTTCCTGATGAAATATTATATCGATGCGGAGACTTCGATTGGGTTCCTTTGTTAGGAGTATGGGGAGCCGTCAGGTATGCACCTCTACTTGTATTAAGACAGTACAGATCCAAACAGTTTACACCACCAACATACGGGTTAGCTCAGTGCGAATTCGTATTCACAGGGAATAATTACAAAAAGAAAGTTCGCGAGATATCAAATGTCTGGAACCAGACTCGTAGAATGAAAAAGTTTGCTGCCAATCCTATGACTACCCCTGAGTACGACTGATGGAGGGATCAGAGGATTAACGACAACATCCCTACGTCAGATCAAGGGAATCCTCGGTCGATAGAAGAACACTTGAAAGTAATCCCATCTGAGCTAGAAATCATCAAGCAAGATTTCAAGAGAAAGAGTCTGGAGCTAGAGAAAAGGATCGAGCAATTGGAGGAAGAAAAAATGCAGCTGGGGTTAGATGTCGATGTCTAGAAACTAGAAGCTGAAAGACTCAGAAAAGGAAAAAACAAGGCTGAAGAGGACTTGGACAGTTTGAAAACGGACTATAAGAAGCTGTGTAGGTCAATGAGAACCGCCAGGTTAGGAAAAACATTTGAACAGTGGTGACAAGAAGTAAAAGAAGAAAGAAGCAAAGCCAACCAATGGGAAGAAAAATTTCGCGATGCTCAAGCTCGAGAATGTGCTCTGAAAAGAAGTTTGGTAGAAAGCCAAAACGAGAAGGAGGGATTAAAGATTCGGATGTCAGAGTTAGAGAGGTCCTTGTATCAGTATCGTTCGTGTAACTCTGTAATCAAGTTGAAAGCTAGTCAGAGCAGAATCGAAGAATTAAAAGAGAATATAGAAGAACTTAAAAGGCACTGCAAAATCGTGAACTTCAGATTGAACTCCTCGAGGTAAATAACGAGTGATGCAAGGAGCAACTTTATCAATCTCAAGACCAAGTCAAGAGCAGGGACTACGCATGGGCGAAGCTTTGACTCAAGTGCGAGAAATGGCTGATCACTTGCAAACATTAGCAGTACAAGCCGATGTGCTGAGTTTAGAATACAAGTCAGAATCGGACCGAGGCCGAGAGCTAGCTTGGCTTCTTAGGCAGGTCAAGGCCTTAAGTATCAGGGCCAAGCCTTATATGTAATCTATTTTATGTAAAGAAACTTGTTTTCTAGAAAAGTTACTCTAATGAAATTGAACTGGAATCAACGCTTTTTTGCATTCATCGCATTCATTGCATTCATGCATCAGCATTACATCATACGCACTAAAACTCACAAAAACCCTAAAAATCATGGCAGTTACCCTGGAACATCGTTACGGTACAAGAGGAAAAACAAGAGCAATGGACCAAAGGTTTGAGAGATTGGAACAAATGCAAAAAGAGATGCAGGATCAATTACAAACACGTATGCAAGAACAGCTTACCAAAATCCAGCAAGATATGAGGGATCAGATGTTGGAGTCCCAAAAAAGCATGATGGACCAGCTAACGCGTCTATTGGCTGGCGGATTAGAAAAAGGGAAAAGCCCCTTGATCAATGCAGGTGATGATAATGAAGATCCTACCTACCCTCCGGGTTTTGCCCCAGCAAACGTTCAGAAACAACCTGATATGTATCCAAGAAGGCCATCGGTCACAATTAGACCCCAATCATTTCAGGTCGGTGTTTCGGCACAGATGAATTATCAGGCCGGCTCGGGCTCCAATCCGGGGGATAACCCAACCAACACTGTGGTCCTCAATCTCGATGAAATAACAGAAACAAAAAAGATAAGGGTAGAACTCCCGAGAGAGCTTGAAGAAAGGTGTAGATGGTTAGAAGAAAATTTTAAAGAAATGAAAAGCACCGACTATCGTGGTGGAATCGATGCTAAGGAATTAAGTTTGGTTCCGGACCTGGCACTCCCTCCCAAGTTCAAAACTCCGGAATTTGAAAAGTACAACGAGACTAGCTGTCCCGAAGCTTACATCACTATGTTTTGCAGACGAATGGCAGGCCATGTTAATAATGACCAACTATTAATTCACTCCTTCTAAGAAAGTCTGGTTGGGGCCGCTTCTAGATGGTACAACCAACTGAGTCACGCCCAGATCAGTTTATGGAAAGATCTAGCATAAGCTTTCATGAAGCAGTACGGTCATGTGGCAGACATAGTCCCTGATAGAATCACTTTACAGAATATAGAGAAAAAGCATAATGAGAGCTTTAGGAAGTATACCCAGCGATGGAGAGAGGTGGCCACACAAGTCCAACCCCCTCTGTTAGAAAAGAAAACCACTATGCTCTTCATCAACACCCTGAAGGTACCTTTTATTAACCACATGCTGGGTAGCGCAACCAAGAGTTTTTCAGACACAGTCATGTCCGGAGAAATGATAGAAAATGCGATAAGATGTGGGAAAATAGAGGTTGGAGAAAACGCCAAGAGGTCAGCGCCGAGAAAGAAAGAGCACGAAGTGAATAATATGAGCTCATATTCGAAATCGATCACCGTAAGCCAACCAAGGTCGACAACTACTGGACAACAGGGCCCACCCAGACAATAGCCCAACACAAAACAAAATAGGGAGAAACTCCAATTTACGCCCATTTAAATGATGTACAAGGAGTTATACCAAAGTTTATTTGATGCACATGTCGTGTCTTCCTTCTATCTAAAACCAATGCAACCTCCATATCCCAAATGGTATGACGCAAATGCCCAATGCGAATACCATGCGGGAGCCACAGGAAACTCAATAGAAAACTGCACCACTTTCAAGAAATTGGTTGAAAGACTCATCAACATGGGCATCATGAAATTTGATGATACATCCAGTGCAGAGAATCCATTACCTAACCATGGGGATAAGGAAATAAATGCGATAATCGAGAGTTCAGTGAAAGAAATTAAGGTGAATATTGCAGAAGTGAATACCCCGTTGAAAGAAGTATGGAAGAAAATGGTGGAAAGAGGGTTGATAACATAGAATTCAAGAGTTAGACCCCGAGAAGCAAAGAATTATTGCGAGTTCCATGATTAAGAGGATCACGAGATTCAGAACTGCAGCAAATTCAGGACTTTGTTACAAGGATTGATGGATAATAGGGAGCTGAAATTCTTCGAATATGTCGAGAGCCCAGAAGAAACAGATGTGTATGCCTCCGAAGAGGGATCGATGAAGGATGTGTACAAAGTCAACCACCCATTGGTTATCATATCGCGTCCGAGAATGAATGAAGCCAGGGCACAAGTTGCGCCAAGGGTCGTAATCCAGAAGCCCGTTGCTTTCCCTTATAAAGATAGCAAAAGGGTACCATGGAACTATAGCTGCAATGTGACAATCCTGAGAAAGGAGATCCCGATTAATGCAATAGAGGAAGGTCAAGACGAGGGTTTTTATACACGTAGCGGAAGGCGTTATACCCCAAATAAAGTCGAGCAGGTTAAAGGAAAATCATTGGCAATAGAGCAAAAGAAAGAGAAGCCGGCAGGACCTGAACCAATTGTTAATGAATCAGTGACTGAAAAAGAAGTAAAGTAATTCTTAAAATTTCTAAAGTACAGCGAATATAGTGTCGTAGAACAGTTGCACAAACAACCAGCTCGTATATTGGTACTGACCTTACTCTTAAGCTCAGAACCCATCGCAGTGCATTGATGAATGTGCTGAATGAAACGTTATCTCTTTAAACAAACTGGACCGCTTAGTCAACAATATAAGTGCCGACAACTTCATATTCTTCAATGATGATAAAGTACCGCCAGAAGGCAGAGGATTGACTAAAGCTCTGCACATCATGACTCGCTGTAAAGGTTACACATTACCGGGGGTATTGATTGACAATGGGTCTGCACTAAATGTCCTACCCCTATCTACGTTGAGTAGGCTGCCAGTAGATAGTTCCCATATGAAGACATGCCAAAATGTAGTGAGAGCATTTGATGGCACGGAAAGGAAGGTAATGGGGAGAATTGAAATACCCCTCTTAATCGGGCCAAGTACGTACGAGGTAGATTTCCTGGTCATGGATATTAAGCCTTCGTATAATTGCTTATTGGGGAGGCCATGGATACACTCAGCAGGGGTAGTCCCTTCCTCGCTGCACCAAAAGTTGAAATTGGAAACCGAAGGTCGGTTAGTAATGATCAATGCTGAAGAAGACATCATCGCAGCAATAACCAGTGACGCCCCATATCTAGAGGCAAATGATGAAGCAATTGAATGTTTTTTTTTGGTCTTTAGAGTTTGTGAATGCGACATTCATTACCGAAGGAAATAGGATTCCAATGCTCAGGTTATCTGAGACTACAAGAATGGGACTGCGGCTAACTGTTAGAAAAGGGGCCCTACCCGAAAGAGGACTCGGGAGATACATCCAAGGAAGGATTAATGTACCAATGATGAAGGACAAACAAGACCGTTTTGGGTTAGAATTTAAGCCCGACACGAAATAAAGAAAGAAGGAACTTGAGAAGAAGCAAGAGAGAAGGAAAGCGCGATTGAGCGGGGGAGAAATGGAATAGGAACCAATAATTTTCCCCCATATTTCGAAGACTTTTGTGTCTGGAGGAGTCACTCACCCCAAGCGAAAGATGTCGGGAAAGGAAATCGTAAAAGGAATGATGGAAAATTTGGACATCAATGCCACATATGAAGAAGGAACTGTAGTAGAGAATTTGTCGGGCATTCGCCCCTATGAGTCGGAAGTGTTCTGAATAATTGGATTGCGGAAGAGATTCCTGTAGTCTTTAGAACTAAATCAGAGTAATGTCCAAAACACATCTATTGCTCTAGGCCTAGGAGTAATAAGTGTCCTTTTGTGGAATAATCTTATGTTCAAAATCGTTATTTCAATGAAATGCATCCTTTTGTCTTATTCCGTGCAAATATTCTTTTATTCTTTCATTCATAGTCATACCATACATATCATTGTTCTTAGATTCTTTTGTTCTTTGTATCTTCCTTCACACCTACAACAGGTCTCCAGATATCAATGATATGAACGATGTTGTTACTAACTCAGAGTCTTCTTTTGAGCGAAATATGTTTCTAGAGGGATCTCAGGACTTTGAGGATGACGGAGACTGTAACTTATCCCCTGATTTGTTAAGGATGGTAGAACACGAGGAGAAACAGATTTTACCCCACAAAGAGACAATAGAAGTCGTGAACTTGGGAGATGAACTAGAAAAGAAAGAAGTAAATATTGGAGTTTGCATTACCACGGAGACAAAGCGGGACCTTATCGAGTTACTCCAAGAGTTCAAGGATGTCATTGCATGGTAGTATCAAGACATGCCTGGGCTAAGTACTGACATTGTGGTACACAGGCTCCCCATTAAAGAGGAGTGCAAGCCAGTTCAACAGAAGCTCCGAAGGATGAGGCCGGATGTTTTGTTGAAAATAAAAGAGGAGGTCAAGAAGCAATTTGATGCTGGTTTCTTACAAGTAGTTAAGTACTCGGAATGGGTAGCCAACATCGTCCCCGTCCCTAAAAAAGATGGAAAAGTACGAATGTGTGTAGACTACAGAGACTTAAACAAAGCCAGCCCGAAGGATAATTTCCCATTGCCCCATATTGACACCTTAGTGGACAACACGTCAGGTTACTCACTCTTCTCCTTCATTGATGGTTTCTCAAGGTACAATTAGATCAAGATGCATCCTGAAGACATGAATAAAACCACATTTATGACCATGTGGGGAACCTTTTGCTATAAGGTGATGCCGTTCGGATTGAAAAATGCGGGAGCAACATATCAGAGAGCCATGGTAACCCTATTTCATGATATGATACATAAAGAAATTGAAGTCTATGTCGACGACATGATCGCTAAATCTCGGACTGAAGAAGAGCATGTGCATGTCTTGAGGAAATTATTTTTGAGGTTGAAAAAATTTCAGCTGAAACTCAATCCAGCAAAATGTACCTTCGGGGCTAGGTCTGGAAAACTGCTAGGATTCATAGTCAGTGAAAAAGGGATTGAGATTGACCCAGACAAAGTCAAAGCCATACAAGAGTTACCTCCACCGCGTACCCAAAAGGAAGTTCGGGGATTCTTAGGAAGGCTAAATTACATTGCTCGATTCATTTCACAACTAACCGAGAAATGTGACCCTATATTTCGTCTCCTAAAGAAACACAACCCTGGTGTTTGGGACGAGGAATGCTAGAAGACTTTCAACAAAGTTAAGCAATATTTGTCTAATGCCCCAGTGTTGACACCACCTAGTCCAGATAAGTCACTGATACTGTATTTGATGGTATTTGAAAATTCTATGGGAAGCGTGCTTGGCCAACATGATGAATCAAGAAGGAAAGAAAGAGCGATATATTACCTCAGTAAAAAGTTTACTGAGTGTAAGACGAGATACTCGTTCATTGAAAAGTTGTGTTGTGCCTTAATCTAGACAACCCGAAGACTGAGACAATACATGTTGTACCACACAACTTGGCTGATCTCTAAAATGGATCCTCTAAAGTACTTGATGGAGCCGACTGCTTTGAACGAGAGAATGGCCCGATGGCAAATTCTATTTTTTGAATTCGATATAGTCTATGTGAACCAGAAGGCCATAAAAGGAAGTGCGATAGTAGATTTCCTAGCCAATAGAGCCCTAGAGGACTACGAGCCTCTGAACTTTGACTTCTCAAATGAAGATCTAATATACATAGCAACCGCTGAAGAAGACCCTCAAGAAGGTCATCCTTGGGAGCTAAACTTTGACGGAGCATCAAATGCTGTGGGTAACAGAATCGGGGCAGTCCTGGTATCCTCGAACGGAGATCATTATCCCTTCACTAGTAAATTGGATTTTGACTGCACGAACAATATGGCAGAATACGAAGCGTGCATCATGGGAATACGTGCGGCCATAGAACGTAAAATCAAGGTGTTAGAGGTATATAGAGATTCTGCCCTAGTGATTTATCAACTCAAAGGTAAATGGGAGACGAGAGACCCCAAGTTGATCAATTATCGAAGGCTGATCCTTGAATTAATTAAAGAGTTTGATGATATTGTCTTCTGCTACCTCCTGCGAGAAGAAAATCAGATAGCTGATGCCCTGGCAACTTTAGCTTCTATGATCAAGGTGAATAAGCAAGAGGATGTGAAACCAATCCAATTGAGCATTTACGAGGCTCCGGCTCATTGTTACAACCTCGAAGAAGAAGAAAAAAATGATGATCACCCTTGGTACCATGATATCCTGCGATATATGAAGAATCGTGAGTACCCCGACCAAGCTATTGAGAATGACAAAAGAATGTTGAGAAGACTGGCCAATGACTACGTCTTGGACGGGGAGATCCTATATAGAAGAAGGAATGATCAAGTACTGCTGAGATGTGTAGATGCTATAGAGGCTAAGAAAATCTTAGAGGAAGTCCATGAGGGCGTCTGTGGGACACATGCTAATGGCTTTACAATGGCCAGGCAAATTATGAGGTTTGGTTATTATTGGTCCACCATGGAAGGAGACTGTATTAACTACGCCAAAAGATGCCATAAGTGTCAAATCTATGGAGACAAGATTAATGTGCCTCCTTCACCTCTGCATGTTATGACTTCTCCATGGCCTTTCTCGATGTGGGGCATGGATGTGATTGGGCCAATTTCGTCCAAAGCTTCAAATGGGCATCGATTCATCTTTGTGGTCATTGACTATTTCACCAAGTGAGTGGAAGCCGCTTCATATGCTAATGTAACTAAATCAGCAGTTAGCAAGTTTCTGAAAAAGGAAATTATCTGTCGATATGGAATGCCAGAAAAGATCATATCTGACAATGCATTGAATTTGAACAACAGCACGATAGCGGATGTCTACAGTCAGTTAAAGATCAGACACCACAACTCGTCACCGTATCGCCCGAAGATGAACGGTGCAGTTGAGGCAGCTAATAAAAACATTAAGAAGATTGTGAGAAAAATGACTGAGACTTATAAAGACTGGCATGAAAAGCTACCATTCGCCCTCTATGCTTATTGAACGTCTGTCAGGACTTCCACTGGGGCAACGCCTTTCTCATTGGTCTATGAAATGAATGCGGTTTTACCTATCGAGGTTGAGATTCCTTCCCTCAGAGTTTTGTCAGAAGTAAAGTTGGACGAAGCAGAATGGATCTAGTCCCGATACGATCAGTTGAATTTGATTGAAGAAAAGAGGCTAAGGGCTATCCGTCATAGTCAGATGTACCAAAAGCGAATGATGCGAGCTTACAACAAAAAGGTTCGTCCTAGAGAATTCCACGAGGGAGACCTAGTGTTGAAAAAGATCCTGCCCATATTAAAGGATTTTAGAGGAAAATGGATACCAAATTGGGAAGGACCTTATGTGGTGAAGAAAGCCTTTTCTGGAGGAGCGTTGATAGTGGCTGAAATGGATGGCAAGACTTTAACCAATCCTGTGAATTTAGATTCGGTTAAGAAATATTTCACCTAAAAAAATGGGGGGGAGAGGCCAAGGTGAAAACTCGCAAAGGGCACCTTGAGACCAAAGGGATTTTGAATTGAAAACCCATAAAGGGCGATTCAAGTATTAATCAAAGGTGGGGCAAACGATACCTAAATTAGAAAGGATGAGAGATGTTACATCTTGGGGCATCTACAAGGGTACTCTAGATCCCCTAAACACATATTGGGCAAAAAAGGGAGTCCTCAAGAAGTTCGTCCAGAGAAGCTCACGCTGCGATATCTGGGGCACCTATTTTCTTTTTATTCATTCCAGCAATGTTGTTGACTGTGATTAATCTATTCCCTTCAAATTTTGTTTCTGAAAAATTTCAATTCCATTATTGTTATAATCTTTTTCAAGCATTTTGCATTGAAATGATGATTAATGGACTAAAGTCATTTTCGCAGAAAGAGTTCTACGTATTACTCTGAAAGTCTCTAAATAGTACAGGAACCTGAAACAGGGCTATTATTTAGAACTAACCAAACTTAAAGATTGGAAGCATTTGAGAATAAAGAGTTTAAATTGAGACTACCTCTTCGGGTTTTCTGTTCAAAGTCTAAGTTGAACAAGAAGACAGGGTACCGTTTTAGTGATCGAACCTTGATGAACAAAGAGCAATGACAAGCCGTACATTAAAAAAGGGATTCGTTCTCACAACATGCTGCACTTGTGTATTCATAGATCATTCGTGACACATCTAGTTAGGAGCATTTGATTCATTTCGATCATAGCATCCTAATTATTTGACATAAGCATCACATTTAGTTAGGAGCATTTGATTCATTTCAATCATAGCGTCCTAATTATTTGGCATAAACATAGATACATGAAACTGATTTTACAGACCATGTTCCTCAGAGGACAGTGCAGTGGAATCGGTGAATTCACAAGCCATAACCCCTTAAGCAGTAGGGTAACAGGCTAAATTTACAGATCTTAACCCCCTAAGCAGTAGGGAAATAGATCGAAGGCAACAGGCCTTAAACCCCTAAGCAGTGGGGTAACAGGCTGAATTTACAGATCTTAACCCCCTAAGTAGTACGAAAACAGATCGAAGGCGATGGACCTTAAACCCCTAAGCAGTAGGGTAACAGGTTAAATTTACAGATCTGATCTCTCTAAGCAGTAGTGGAGTAGATCGAAGACGAATGGCCTTAAACCCCTAAGCAATAGGGTAACAGGCTAAATTTACAGATCTTAACCCCCTAAGCAGTAGGGAAACAGATCGAAGGTGAAGGGCCTTAAACCCCTAAGCATAAGGTAACAGGCTGAATTTACAGATCTCATCACCCTAAGCAGTAGGAAAACAGATCGAAGGTGACAAGCCTTAACCCCCTAAATAGTAAGGTAATAGGCTGAATTTACAGATCTTAACCCCCTAAGCAGTAGGGAAACAGATCAGAGGTGATGGGCCTTAAACCCCTATGCAGTAGGGTAACGGCCAGAAATTACACATATTTTCTCCCTGAGATGGCGTTGGAGTGGCTCGAAGCCATAACAGATCTCCTTGAAGTTTTAGCAGAGAAGATGGAAGTCACAAGTCTTATCTCCCTGAAGTTATAGCGGAGCAGATTGAATAGATTGAATAGCAAATCTTATTTCCCTAAAGTTGCAGTGGAATATATTGAAGCTGTAAATAAACAGATCTTATTTCTCTGAAGTCGCAATAGAGCAGATCAAAACCAAACCTTATCTCACTAAAGCTGCAGCGAAGCAATGGAGCGGATTAAAGTAATAGGAGGCACTAGGCTGAATGATGTTACCTAAAGAAGAGGAGCACTAAAAAAGTCAAACTCGACGACCGGGCAAATTGGTCTTTCTTGAAAGTCTTTGCTCTATTTTCGTTACACGACAACGAGCAAAGAGGGGCAGCTGTACAAGCCCAAATAACCCACTAAACCCATTAAATTACAACCAAAATACCCCAAGCTCAAAAGAGCCCTAGCCCAATAAAAAATCAGAAAAAAGGAAACCCTAGCCATTCGGTCAACCCCCCTTTTCCCCCACTTGCCTCTGACGACGCCTGCAGCACCGCCCTCGTCAAATCCACTGCTACTGGTACCTGCAAACATTAATGAGAATAGACAGAAAGCAAGAACAGAGGCATGTAAACGGCTATTTCAAGCCGAATCCAAAACCATTGTAGGTTCGGACCTTTTTCAAATACAAAAACATAGATTCAAGCATACAAAGATAATCAATAGTGAACAACAGGCAGACGAGGAAAAAAGAAAGTTCAAACGCCTTAAGGTCGATTTTCCTTTTATTTTCTTTCTTTATTCGAAGCTGTTTATACATATATCCATTAATCTTTTTTTTTACCATTCATATACAAATATACATTAAAACCAAAAAAAATATAAAAGGGGAAGAAAAATATACCTTTTTCGAAACCCCGACCACCGCGCGCGGTGACCGGTCGGATATCTCACCGGATTCTGGGCGAAGATAGAGCAAAGAGAGAAGCTCAAACTTTTTTTTAAAAAGGGCTGTGTGAAATGAAAAATAAAAAAAAAATATATGGTTTATATAGGCTGGCAAAACGCACCGTTTTGCCCAGCCTCTTTAAAACACTGAAACGGCACCGTTTAGGCGTAGACCCGAAGAGCCGACCCGTCTTACCCTGGGATCCACGTGTTTTCGTTAATTGGTCTAATTGCGCGCGCGGTTCTTTCGCTTTTTTTTTATTTTTGCAATCAGGTTTTTATTTCTTTTAAATTAGCCCTGAAGTTTATCGCATTTTGCGATTTGGTCCTCCTTTCAGCGACGTCGTTTTAAGGGTTTAGAAAAATTGCCCTATTGGCCCTCTGCAGTCGCACGCGTGTTCAAATAGGTCCCCTATTTTATATTTCTTCTTAAATTGGCCCCAAAACCTCACTTTTGATTCAAATTTAGTCCCCTTTTTTAGATTTAGGTTGGTTTTATATTGTCTTACCATTTTTATTTTTAATATTATTTACTATTCTATTTATTATTGTTATCATCATTATTTTTAGCATATTTTACTACTATTAGAATTGTTTTTTTAGTTTCAATCAATATTCGTACATACATATATCTTATATACATATTCATAGTTTTTTTTATATATATGCTATTACTATTCCTAATATATATTTTATATGCATATTTAAATACTATATTATATACATATTTTTAATACCACGATTATATACGTATTATCATTATATCTATTTTACCTCTATTATACCCGTTATTAACATTAGTATATGTTTTATTATATATGTATATATCTTTAACATATACGTACGTATATATTTTATTATTAATAATTTTTGATATTATTGTTTTGTTAATACATTCGTGTGTCAAATACATCCCTTTAATATACATATATATTATACTCCATATTATGCACACGTATATTAATATTATACCATGCATATCATTTTTATTATTATTATATTTTTACATATATTATGTATACGTATATTGTAAGTATCATGTTATTCATACATTCTATTATGTATATTTTTATAACTATTATGTACTTATGTCACATATGTATCTCGTACATATATTTTTAATGTTATATATACTTTTATTTCTATTTTAATACCGTACGTATTATTATCCTTTTATCACTACTACTATTATTTATATTATTATTATCGTTTTCGTTATCATTGCCCTTTTTTTTGTTCCATGTTTTATTCATTTTATTTATTCGTTAATTTACTTATGTATTCGATCATTTCATTTTCCTCATGCGCTTGTTTACTAGCCTTGCTATTATTTCACCTTTCATAATTGCTCGTATTATTATGTTTGACACTGTCACGCTTATTATTACGTATTAGCACCATAATTTGCTTTTATGTTTTCCTATAAATCACATTATGTTTTTTACTCGATGCCTTAAAATAATCCTTTCATAAAAGTGATATTCTGTATTTGGTAATTCGAGACAATCGTGCCCTAACTTACTAGGTTTCGATTTTTCTCATTTAACCTAAATAATGGAATACTCTTTTAAATCGCTATACGAGTTTTGAAAAATGCTTATTCTCGGAAATACGAAGTGTTGTGCCCTAAGTTACCATGTATGACATTTCGTTACCTCGAAATAAGAATTTGTTTTAAAATAAAGACAACATTCGGTGTTTGAGAATTCGAGAAAATGTGCCCTAACTTACTGGGTTTCGATTTCTCTCGTTTACTCTAAATAATCGAATCCCCTTTTGATAAATTAAAATACACAAACTTTATATAAAAGGCAAGCTCGCTCTCGAAAAATGAAGATGTCGTGTCCTAACTTACTGGATGTGACATTTTATATTTTGAGACGAGAAGGTCTTTAACACTTGAGCATTTATATAAAGAAGGATCGTATTTCAAAAGTCTTTCAAGTTTTCAATCTTCGATCTTAAGACACTAATTAATTAGCTAGGTACCAATTTTGGGCGTTACGAGGGTGCTAATCCTTCCTCGTACGTAACCGACTCCCGAACTCGTTTTTCTAAATTTCGCAGACCAAAATCGTTGTTTAAATAAATCAAATTATTTATTAAAAATAACCACTTTTACGAGGTGACCCGATCACACCTCATAAAAAAGGATTGGTGGCGACTCCTCTGTTCGTTTTCATTTTCAAAATCTAAGTCGATTGTCGTTTTTCAAAAAAATAGTTACGACACCCATAATCATGCATTTAATCACAGGTATCACATATAAGTACAAATTATGGTAAATTGGCTCTTGAGAAGATGAAACATAAAGTTAACTTAGTTATCACACATTGGATACACAGATCTCCACCACACCACACACATAGACTCATTGAGTCAGTCATATCCCATAAGTGAAGCGTATAGCTAACACTCTCCAACACACCATACATACATATCCCGATAAATGGAGCTTGGCTCACATTCCCTTATCTCTCTGAGTTCTACCCCAATATCGCAACACATATAAATAAGTAATCATAAACCTATAGCATGCCAACTATATCCAACGATCTTATTAAATCACAATGCCAAAATATCTATAATAAAAACACATAATTACGTATTGAATTTTCTGCACTTTTTCGTTGCACATACACATTCATATCACTTTATAACCACTTCCACATAGCATGTTTAACATACCCTCAAAATCACATACACAACAGTCATCTCATGATGGCATATATTCTAGCATTACATTTATATTCATAAGTCGACAATCTCAATTTCTACAACATACATGCAACCCATACTGTCATAAATATGAGAACACTTACACTCAGAATTTAGAGTAGTGATTTAGGCTACTTCTAAATTCTCAAATACACAGCGATTTACTTGTGAGCGATTATTCCAAAACACTCATCAAATTGCACGCTTTTGCCGAAAGTCGAAAGTTTAGGTAAAGTTTTCCTTGCCTTTATCTCTACTCATTGAAGGTCCTACTGACTTCGACGCTTCAACAAGGCAAACCATACAAATATACCATCAACCAAACAATCAATTCATTAAAACAGTCACAAGTATAGGTCTAAACTACCTTAGCTTTTAACTGAAACTTTTAACATAGAAAATTTAGATTTGAATATCTCGACCTACACTTAATCTTTTTACACGAAGTGAATTCCGTTCACCTACATGTTTATCTACGACTAATTCCCAATCTTTAGACTATCGAAATATTTCAACAAGTTTTAGCCTTTAGAACAAGAATTCATTAAAACTCAAGAATTTATTAACGAAACTTCAAAGTATCTTTATAAAGCTTCTAATTATGTTAAAACGAGTTGAAAAATACTTTAAAATCAAATTTTTATACACAAACCCGAAATCCACCATTAATGACCATAATTTCGACTTTTACCTAAATCATGTGTTTTACAAGCTAATAATTTGATTTAAAGAACTAAATAACATTTAAAACTAATAGGAAGATGATTAGTTACCTTGAATGCAGAAAAACTGTGATTTTGACACAACTCAAAAAATCAATGTTTTGGTGAAGATGAAGAAGATGATGTAGTTTTTGGGTGTTTTACTTAGTTTTAATAGAGATTTAGGGTTCAAGGGTAATGGAAACCAAAGAGATTTAAAAATCAAAGTTCAAAATCACTTAGAAGAGCAATAGGAGAGCAAAAAAGGCACAAGCAAAAAGATTAGAAAATTTTAACGTGAAAGCAAACTGACATTGGGGTTTATTGGGTTGATTTTAAAATTTTGTTCTATTTGCTTCATAAAGATTCCCAATTTTAACACCTTTACGAATCAGTCTTATTTACTAAATTGAAGACATTTAAAACTCGTTTTCAGGAATTGACTTAATTTTATGAAAACCATTGCCAAAAAAATTATTGATTGCCTAATTTATGAAATTCTGAACTCATCTAGGCCAAAATTCCTAAAATACCCCTAAAACTCCTAAGCCCAATTTTGGAGTGTGACAAACTGTCAAATGTTATAGATTATTCCATGGATGAATTTTTTATATTCTTGAAGTTTTATGGTAGATTATTAAGCTTGGTTGTTAGATAGGACTATTTTGTAAAGTAGTTTTAGTAATTTTAATGTTTAAGGACTAAAATGTTAAAGTGATAAAATTACAAGGACTTGATGTAAAATAACAGCAAGTATGGATTTTAGTGGAGTGATATACTATTCGTCTGAAATTAATTTTAGTTAAAATTGGTTAAATTGCAAGTTTTGAGCTTAAGGACTAAATTGCATAAAAGTAGAATATTAAGGGCAATTTCGTAAAAATGTATAAAAAGACTAAATTTCATAAAATGAGTTAATATTACTATTAGAATTAGTTAATTGAATGAAATTATTATTCTAGACCAAGAATGGGTTGAAAATCGAGGCGTAGAGAAATTGTTGAATAGTCCCTGTACCTTTGTCATCATTGCAGTTTAGCCAGGTAAGTTCTTTCGATTTAATTTTAATACACTTTTAAACGTATTTTATGAACTTAATTATATAATGTTGGATTATGTTTATGCATGTAATTGGAAATGGAAATAATGAATTGATATGACATCGGTCACTGATTGAGATATGTTGAGCCAGTGAATGTTTGGTTGTTGAATTAATACTTGCATATGGAATATGAGATAGTGAGATATTCACATATTGTTCTGTGATGGAATACTCTGAACCGATGAACGTAGGATAAAGTACGATGGCATGCCAATAGGTTATTATGCATGCGGTACGGGATTGATCTAAGTAGTGAAGATGATTTCTGTATATTCTTTGTTCACTAGATATGTTGAGGTTTTGCATTTGTTGTGGACTATCGTGTTATATTACAGTGTAATCTGGTGTGATGGTGGGTACTGGCTATTATGAGCATTTGGTATGCTAAATTGTCCTGGCTCTTATAAGCATCTGGTGTGTTAGATGGTTAACCATGTACTCGCATCTATTTATTGTTCATCGGGCTATTTTTATTGATCTCTGAAAATCATTAACATGTGGAACTGATTTGTACTGTTGTACTGAGCATTACTTACATGTTGTGACCTGTGATTGACAAGATTTCTGTGAATAACTTTATTAACAGGAACTCTGTTTAGTAATCTTGTTATTTGATTTATTATGTGTATTCGGTAAGCTTTATCGTTTTAATCGATGAACTTAATAAGCTATATGAAAACTTACTCGTGTTATTGTTCTGTTTCCTTGTAGATATTGTTTGAGGAAGTCGGATATCGGATCAACTCGAAAAATAACACTATCCGAGGTTCTTGGGTAGATTATGAATTCAACTTGGCTTATATGACATGTAATAGGGGTTATTGGTTATGCTTATAATGCTTCATAACAATATGTATGATAATTGTTATGTGTGATGTTGTGGATTGAAAACCCTTTATGGTATGCTTGTTAAACTCTAAATTGAGCATGAGTGTTTGAAATATGAAATGGTAAGTGTCATGATAAAGTAGGGTATAGTGTGATTGAGAAAGGTTAATTGATGTTTATGATAAGTCTTGTGAATGGTAGCTAGGGTGGTGGAAGGATAAACGTTTATATTGTGATATTGTGTATGATACATTGGTTAGGTTTTAGGTGGATATATTTGGCATGTTTTGGTTGTTCTTGATTTTGGTACCCATGCATTTGGATGAAAAATAAGCATGATTTAGGTTACTTTTGGGCACACGCGACCTGAGACATGGGCTGTCACATGGCCGTGTGTCACACACGAGCAACCCAAAAGAGCGTGTGCCCTGAACGTGTTAGATGCAGGGTCACACGGGTTGGCACATGGCCTGCGACACAGCCGTGTGACCCAAGTGTTAGTGAGTTACACGGGTGAGCACACTGGCGTGTAGGATAGCCACACGGCCATGTCTGGAGCCACACAATCTGGGCTCTATCGCACAGCCTGGACACACGGCCGTGTGACTCCTATTTTCAAAATTTTTATTTTTGACCCAAATCTCCTGTTTTGTTTCAAATGGGTCCCTGATTGCTCCTAAACTATTTTTGATGCCTCGTAAGCTCAACTTAATGTCCGTAAATGTAAGTTTTATTCCATTCTGAATTTTATATGTATTTGTTAAATTAATTTGATAATTGGATGCTACTTGTTATGAAATGTCTCAAATGTATGGTAATACTCCATAATCCCTATTTTGGCGACGGAAACAGATTATGGATATTACAATTTTACTCCTTGACTTTTATATTTTCTTTAAATTTAACCCAAATTCTATATAAAAATTAGAAAATTATATATAAAAATCCAAGTTATTGCAACAACAAATCTACATCACTGCCATGAAAACTAATAAAAAAATATCAATTTCAATCTCTTAACATAATATTCATCTAGTAGGAAGCTCAAATATGATTAAGACTAATGTTGGTTCAAGAAAACTTAATATTCTATTGCAATAAAGCTCAATACTATTGAATATTGAGACATAATAATGAAAATTATCATTCTATAGAATCCAATAACAAATTAAAAATAGAATCGTAATATCTTCGAGTACCATGCTGTTGGAGAACTTCTTCCAGAACTAATATTAAAGGGACTTGTGAAATTGACTTTGACACCATTTTTTAGCCAAGAAAGTACAAAATATACCACAAAATTTCCTTTTTCAAACTCAATTCAAAGTTTCAATTTATTTAAATTGTTTTTCAAAACTCAAATCCTAAAAACAAATTACATTCTGAAATCTTTTTCTTTTTTTATAATAAAAAACAATTTTCTCTCCCCTTATCTATTTTTAAAATTTTTATTTAATTTTTTAATTTTCTATGTATTTTTAGAAATTTTTAGAATTTTCAAATTTTTTAAAAACAATTTCAATTTTTATCATTTCATGTAGAATCAATGTCAAATTTATAAAAGCTAAAAACTAAAATTGTTATTATACCAACTAAAAAAAATGTCACCATTAGCCACTTAACGATTTGCCGACAAAAAGAAAATAATTCCGATGTTAATGGCCAAATTATAACTTTTTTAATTAAGTGATTAAAAAAAATACTTTTATTCACTTGGTAACCAATAGTATAATTTGTTGTTTTACTGAAAGGAATCGAAATCACCACAAAAACTTAATCTCTAAACATTTCTTCAGAAATGTCGTTGATATTGCAAATCTAGCGGCCTCTCTATTTCATCTTTATCTCTAAGAGTTAAAATCCAATCCATCATTCCTTTTATTACTTTCTCATATATTTAATGTGTTCTTTTTCCTTTTTCTTTTTTATTTTTGTTTCTTGGGTAAAAAATAACTGAAATTTTGGAATGAACAGTGAAATTCTTTGTTCTTTTTTTCTGCTTTCACCGGTTTTCCGGTTCCAAATTTCAGTTATTTTCCGGTTCTGATCCGTTTTTTAAATGACTGATTCAAGATATCAACCATAAATTTATCTTCCTTAATGCCATAGAATACTAAGAGCAATTAAGGAAAACGTACTAACCAACGATTCATTCAAGTGGCACGCTTTTATTGACAGTTCCTAATGATCGAAACGCAAACAGCACGGCCTAAATGCCCACAACCACAAACCATCTCCAGCATCCAACCACCCAGGGTTAAGCAATGCAATCCCAAACGATGTATCTGCATCACATTCACATCACGGTTTCAGAATCACAAAATGAACATAAAGGAGCAGAAACTTTCCGGGAAATTTAAATAAAAACATGGGTAATCCTTTGAGCCTTAGGGATGCTAAGATAATGTAAGACAAAGTACAAAAATTGACATTGTTTCTAAAACACAGCATACTACTCTAGAATAAATAGACAAGTATGGACTGAGGACCAAAGAATTATAAGGAATGAACACCAAAGATAGAATAACACCTTAGAATTGAATGGCTGATAAGACTTGAGTAAAGAGTCATCAAATATGATAACAGAAGCTTTCAAATCAGCACCACATCCATTGAGAAATTCATCCATTACCCAACAAGAAATAAATAGAAACAACAGTGAGCAAGCAGCAGACGATAATCAGAGAAAAAGCCACAGCTTAAAATTCATGATTCAGTCAATGAACAAAATTTGATAATTGGATTATAACTACAATGGAGAAGATCAGTTGTCTTAACAAAAAAGTAAGATATTACAGTGTCTTAATGTCTTGAGAAGAAAGTTAACGTTCAGAAGAGAGTACCAAGGTACACAACAAACAACAATATGGAAGACCTAAATGAAGAAACATCATTATTAGGCCCTTTCACCACGGATTCTCCTGGCAAGCTGGATGTCTTTAGGCATAATAGTCACCCTCCGGGCATGGATAGCACAGAGATTGGTGTCCTCGAATAAACCGACAAGGTACGCCTCTGCAGCTTCTTGAAGAGCAAGAACTGCATGACTCTGGAACCTCAAATCCGTCTACAAAAGGTTGCACCACCAAAATATATTCAGTGACCATGTTGCAAACAAAGGTAAAGAAACTGAATTTGTTTTTGAAGAGTCAATACCTTGAAGTCTTGTGCAATTTCACGGACAAGACGCTGGAAAGGTAGCTTGCGGATCAAGAGTTCTGTGCTTTTCTGGTACTTCCGGATCTCACTGTTCAAACGATAACAACAAATAAAATGATTGATAGGGGCATATTTTCCAGCAGACTGCATAATGCAAAAAAAGATACATACCGAAGTGCAACAGTTCCAGGGCGATACCGATGAGGTTTCTTAACTCCTCCAGTAGTTGGTGCAGACTTTCTTGCAGCCTTAAAGAAAAGGAGGAGAAGATTATTGAATGGACAATGCATCTTTCAACGACACAAATTTTTCATTATTCATACAGTCTAACAATAGGTCAGAACCCTAAGTTGACCTACCTAAAGAAGCTTAAAGGATTGCACAACATGCTTTTATCCTTTTGTTTGATAATTGCGGACACAAAATGAGTTATCTTGAAGAGCCACTGTGCTCAAATTTCCCAAATACATTATTATTTCACGTTAATACACAAGACAAGAAGAACCACTCAAATCATTAAACTACGCAAAGAGCATTGCAAAGAGATTTACTTGACCGCTCCAAAAGGGGGGGAAATGGAAATTGCAGAACAAAATCAAAACACCTAAACCTTATAAAATAATCAAATCCGAACAAAAGCTGAAGGGAGAAGGAAAGGCGTACCTTCGTAGCGAGTTGCTTCCTTGGAGCTTTGCCTCCGGTGGATTTGCGAGCGGTTTGCTTGGTACGCGCCATTTCAACTGTAAAATACAAATCAAATTGGAAGAAACAAGTTAAAAAAAAAGAGTATAAATCAAAAGGATTCGATCCAATCTGAACCAAAAAAGGGATTGGATTTGGTAGGAGAGTAAGAGAGGATTGAGCTTGAAGAAATACCTGGCTGGGATTGTTGAAGAAGATGTCTCTAGTAGATTCGAATTTGAATTTGACGCAGCGAAAACCGAAATGCGGAGGAACGGGGGGCTTGGTATTTATAGAGAGGGTTAGTCAGCGGAAAAACAACGGCTCCTAGATTAGTTTATTTAACTCTGGTTGGTTGTTGTAATAAACTCCGGTTAAGCCGTTAACGTCTTTACTTGTTTTTCCATAAGCCAGCCGTCAACGAGGAATAAAATTAACTCCTGTTTTTTTTTGTGTGTTTATAATAAGTATTAATTAAATTTTATTTTTAAGGAACTAATATTTTTTATCGAAATAACTTTTTTTAAATGAATTAATACATTAACAATATTTTTCTATAAATATAATTTTATATTTTTATAAGGTAAAAATAGTATTTTTTTTTTGGTCATGCTAAATTCCTAACTATTTCTAACAAGTTATTCTTCAAGAAAAGCGGCATACTTTCTTCTTAAGCAACTTAACTAAATGGTTGATCTCGAACTTAGAGGGCCATTCATGCCAAAGCTCGAGGGATACTAGTTGGGCCTGCTTCTTCAAATTATTAGCGTGGCATCTTTGGAAAAACAAATTTTTTTTCTATTTTTAAATAATCTCTATGGATCTAAATAAAATTATCAAAGTGTCTTTCAGCTAGGCCAATCAATTCTTCTCAGTTCATACAGTCACGTCGAAGATGAATACTGCCCCCTCTATGCGCCCTCTTTCCCAGGTACATGCGTTTACCTTAATACTGATGGCATTGTTCAAACAAACACTGGTTTATCTACTGCAGGTGGTGTGATTCGGGATGAAATGGGGAAGTAGATATTAGGCTACAATGGTTCTTAAGGAAGTGTTCAATTTTTGTTGCCGAGTTATGGAGAATTTTGGACGGGTTGCTCCTACTTCAAAAGCAAGGTCATGATAGAGTACTTATTTTGTCACTACAGGAAAATAGACTTTTAGCGGCGCTTTTTTTAGCCTTTAGCGGCGCTTTTTTTAGCCTTTAGCGGCGCTTTTAGGCGCCACTAAAAATTTTAGTGGCGCTTTATAAAACGCCGCAAAAAACGCTGCCATAGGTAACGCCACAAAAATTTGTGGCGTTTATTGGGAAAAAACGCCGCTAAAAGTCAAGGCTTTTAGCGGCGTTTGTGGGGAAAGCGCCGCTAAAGGTCAAGGCTTTTAGCGGCGCTTTTTTTTACAAACGCCGCTAATTTTGGCAGATTTGTAATATTTTTTTCACCAATATCCAGCCCTTCCTGCATTAAAATCCAACCAAATACAACAAATATAATATAAAATGCAACCAAAAACAGCAAATTTAACATAAAAAATACAACCAAAAACATTAATTCTAAATGATACTTCAAATTTAACTAAAGATATATGATAAAATTAATAAATAAAGTATAATTTAAAATATTTTTACAATAATGTTAAATGTGACAAAACTTAAAAACATTCTTACAATAAGAAAACTAATGTCTAAGACGGCGGCTTTTGCGATTGTTGAAACATATGCATCATCTGCTGAAGCTGTAGCTGGAGGTCATCGTACTTTTTGCTCTGTTCTGCTACCATCGCTCGTGCCTCTGCCTCTCTCGCTGCAGCCGCTGCCTCCCTCTCTGCTGCCTCCGCTCTAAGTTGTTGCTGGAGTTCTTCATATTTTCGTTGAACCTCGGCAATTTGCTCAACCGTGTTCGCTTGTATCTGAGCTATCTGGTCTCTTAACCTCTGAACTTCAGCTTGAGCTTGACTTCCGGAAGGCATGTATTGCTGGGAGCCGGATCCAAAATATTGGGTCAGGGTAACACCAGATCCTTGAAATCGAACCCGACCGTACCTTTCAGGACCCAAAACTTCAGTGATAATTTTACATTTGTTACAATTTAGTCCTTTTTATTCAGTTAACTATCAGAACTTTAAAATTTCTTGAAGAAACTTTAATACTAACTTATTAACACTCCATAAATATTTATAAAAATATTTATGGCTCGTTTTAAAATTTTCAAACTCTTGATACCTCATTTTCGATTCTAATTTTTTAAAAAATATTTATTTCTAGTACACTATTCGCAATTTCAAAAATTTTATTTATTTCTAGTACACTATTCGCTATTTCAAAAATTTTCCTAACTTCACATTTAAATTATATTCACTAAATTATTAATATTTTTCTACTCATTTGTCGGATTTAGTGATCTCGAATCACTGTTCTGACACCACTGAAAATTTAGGCTATTACAGCATCGGAATAGGATTACGAAGCATTACCCGTCGCTACAGTTTATAACACGAATCAAATAAAATTAAGCGTTGTGTAGTTTAGTATTATATCTTATTAACCCCTTTTTATGTACATTCAAGGCCCATGGAATAAATTAAAACAAACCGGAACCTAATCAGAAGCTTATAAACTTTTTCGTAAAATTTCCAAGATTTCTCTTAATGAACAGTACCACATGCCCGTGAGGTTTAGAGACACGCTCGTGTTGTCACCCCGTGTGACTCACACGGCTAGGACATGCTCGTGTCCTCTACCCGTGTACTTCTCTGACTTGTTGCTCATGATCAAACTAGTTTTACACGGCCAAATCACATGCCCGTGTGCTTAGCCCGTGTGGATTTATTTTTCAATTCGAATCTAGTGCAGTTTTCACACAGCCATGCTAATGCCCGTGTGCTGTGGTCGTGTACCTCACACGGTTAAGACACACACCCGTGTCTCTACCCGTGTGATAAAACCTAGGTATTTTGTTTTACAAAATTTAGGTGCAGGGGAAACACGGCCTAACAACATGCTCGAGTGCAAGCCGTGTGTCTCATACGGTCTGATCATATGCCCGTGTGACAGGCCGTGTGGACTCAAAATGAACCTTATAACTCAAGTTTACCACGATGCAAGCCTTGAATAACATGTAACTTAAAAATATAATCTTTCAACCAATCCAAAACATGATTAAACACACCTAATACACATTAAACCTTCAGTATAACGATTTAACTCACGTATTTTCAATGACTATTTAACATAGAATTTCCAAACATTATACTTAAATACCATCCAAATCAATTCAAAATAAACTATATAAGTGATTATATTATAAACATAAATTTTGCTTATATAGATAAACCTTTATCATTCTTACATTAGTAACATTCATATTCAAAATAACTTCAAAAGACAATCTAGGTACATGGCATTTCTCAAAATAAAATACGTCACCAAGTATTTGAGTTCGGGCTTGGCTTGGATGCTAAGTTGTTAGTCGCTTTCGTACCTAATCTGTGCATAGAAACAAACTGTATGCTGAGTATGCACTCAGTGGTATTTCTATAAACCAACACTTAAAACAAATATTAACACAAAATGTATTTAAGCTATTAACTTCAAATTTAATAGTGCTACTTATATTCAAAGTTCTTTCTCAATGAAACATTCAGTTCAATAATATATCAATCAATAACAGTAGATTTTCAGTACAGTAGCACAGTCATTCAGTTGTCCAATGCAGTAAATTTACCCCTATTAGCATAATTTGGACTTTAACGGACACACGGATCCAACCAACACACCAGTACAGCACATTGTGCCTCATCGGCTTTGCCGAAGTAAACAGTAGCAGTACAGTACATAGTACCTCATCAGATTGTACTGAAGCATCGGAAACAGTACGACACACGAAGTGCCTCATTGACACAAAGTCGACGTAACAGTACGACACTATTAGTGCCTCATCGACCCATGGTCGAAGTATCCCAGTACACTTCCAATCCTATGGCATGCCAATTATATCCAACCTAGCCCGACACTGTTAATAGGGTATTCTTTTCACTTAAATTTTCAGATAACAGTCAATATACATTGCAATTCAAGTATTCACAACTCAATTCAATTCAATACAATAATGGCATTACTTACCTCTATGTTACTTACCATATATATATATAAGTAATAAATGCATTAATAATTTTTAAGTTCAGTTTATAGAAATACAAACCGTAATTCTTGGTTTACTCTTCATCAACCTTCTCTTTTCCTTTCTTTGCCGATGTCTCCGGTACTATGTTAGCTACGAAAATTAAACAATTTATACTATTAATACAATAACAATTCACAACAAATAATTGAATTTGTATTCAATTCAAACATCAGTTTCAATTTAATCCTAATTAACACTTTTACTTTTATCACTCAATCCATACTTCATTACTATTCAATTTCCTATCATATTCACCTTAAACATTAATTATCCATGGTAAAACCCTAATTTAAAGTTTCTTTCAATTTAGTCCCTCAAACATAAAACTTATAGCTTCCTTTACAATTTAATCCCTTAATCAATTCTAACTTGATATTTATTCAATTAAATCCATAATTCAACAATTTGTTCAACATAACCCATGTCTAAAAATCTCCTAACTTTCAAAATTTCCACTTACACCAAGTAATATTTGTCTTTAAAACTCCAAAAACATCAAAATTATAAAGAAAGGAACTTAATTGACTTACCAAATTAAGCTTGAGGCTTCAAAACCCTAAATTTCCCTTTTCTTTTTCTTTCCTTCTTTCTTTCTCTCTTTTTCGTTTTTCTTATTCTTCAATTGTTTCTTTATTTCTTTATTTTATTTATTTTATGTTTTAATTATGTGCTTTATTTTATTATTATCTTTAATATATTATTATATTAATTTCTTAAATACTAAGTATATAATATATGTATATTATACATACACATGGAATAATATTTTCCATACATTTGGCACTATTCCCTTTTATGGGTTATTTGCTAATTTAGTCCCTTTAATTTTTTTAGTCTATAATTAAACTTTTGCACTATATTCAATCTAGTCCCTATGCTAAATTAACCTTAATTCAAGCTAATTCACCTAGCTAATTAATCACTTAATTAACACTCATAAATATTTCTAATAAATATTTGCGAACCCAATTTTCTGAAATAGTAAGCCAAAAACTTGATTTTCGATACCCATAAATTTCAGGTCATTACAACTACATAGATAGCGGCATACCAACAACAGTCTATATAGTACAACCATTTACGGAAAATGTTTGATATTGTCAATGTATATGATTCACAATGTTGGAACCATGATGATCTCAAGTCTAAGGATCATACATACAATAATCTCTATGAGAAATGTCACGATTATTTCATAATAATCCAATAAGTATTCTCATGATAGGTCATTCTAGTATATTGTTCTTTAACATAAACTTATGTGTTGACTAGATATCTCATATCCATAACAAAATTTGTTATCAATCAAGCACATATTAATCTCAATGTATTATTATTGTCCAAGCCCACAATAATACTTGACTAAGGACATTTAAGAATAATATGTGACTATCATTATACAGTTTATTTAACATAAAAATAAAAACTAAAAATAACAATGACTACCTTTATTAATAAACAAGGTAAATGAGTAGATTAATAAACTTATATAATCCAATATTTTATTTTTTAAATCTCAAGTACACCAAGATAAACAAATAAGTATGATATCTCATGTCAACTTATTATAGCATGATCATGCATTTATATCCTCCCTAGATCAAGGGACCCAAGATCACTTTAATTATTTAGAAGGACAAATCTTATCTTGACAATTTATATCCCACAATATAGATTGCGATATACCTAACTACAGTATTTATAATTTAGCCATTTATGAAAAATATTTAACTATGTGAAAGCATACGATTAACAATGTTGGAATATGATGATCTCAAGACTGAGAATCATACACGCAATTATCACTATGAGAATTACTATGACTATTACATAATAGGCCAAGAAGCATTATCATGGTAGGTCAATCCGGTACAATACTCTTTAACATAAACTTATGTGTTGACGTGGCATCACATATCTATAAAAACATATTTTCATCAATCAAAGCATATATTAATATCAATGCATTATTGTTATTCAAGCCTACATTAATACTTGACTAAGCATATTTAAGAATAATAATATTATTCTTAAAATTTTATTGTTAGACAACTTATTTAATACATAAAAATAATAACTAAAAATAATAGAAGTCGTGCCTTTATTAATAAACGAGCTAAATAAGTATGTAAATACAATCATCGAGCATATTTTAACAATCAAATTACTAATTTTCAATCAAGTACTCAAAAAAATATAAAAATTTACAAACACAAATAAATATCAATATCACATAAATATCAATTATACATTCCAAATTTAATTAAAATATTAATTATTTTTATTATTATTCAACCACCAAAACAAATATTACAATATAAATTTAAGCAAAAAAATATAATTAATTTTTAAGCTCAAAAATATTTAAAAAACATTTCAAGCAATAAACACAACAAAACCCGCAATTAATTAAACATTGAAATCCAAAATTAACAAATAAAAATCACATAAATATAATTAACAACTAATTAAAGATTTAATTTTAGGTTGAATTGTTTGGATAAAAATATATATTACTTGGGATAGAACTTAGGCAATAATCTGTTAATCCAAAACTCCGGTAAGGAAAAAACTCGAACACACGATCGGAACTCGAAAAGAAAAAGAAGAAATAGGACAGGCTCCAAGGCGTGTATCAAGCCACTATCTTTAAGGTTATATTCGCCCCCACTTATCTTCAGTGTGCAAACGAGTTCCAAGCAAATTAACCTCGAGGATACAATGAAGCCAATGACTGTTTGCGTTTTGCACTGACGAGAATAGTCCACTATGCACTGAGTAATGTATAACAAAAACTCAATTTCTACAAAGGATTTCTGCAGCAATACTTTATAGAATAATCTAATAATATTAGAAAATGAAGGAAGAGAAGAAATAATATTAGAATTTGTTGATATGATTTCCAAATGAAATCCCATTCCTATTTATAGGAATTTTCATGTCTCTTCATAGAGACATCTTTCAATATGTGTCTTTATGAATAAATAAATAATAATAATTATTTATTTAATTTTGTAACTATTCAAATAATATTTTTTGAATAGTTATAATTCTTTTTTAAAAAATCAAATGATATAACTTTTGACCAATGACCAAAAGTTTTATCTTTTGATTAATTACACCCATTCATTTATAGTTATTGGGATACTATAAATATTTGAAAATATTCCAACAATCTCCCCCCATTTTCAAAATATTTAGATTTTGATATTCTTGGAAATCAATTTGCATAAATAAAGGTGCCTTACGATTGAACCTTCACTTAGTGAAAACATGTTAAAGTTAATCGAAATTGTATGGTAGACTAAGCTTTGAACCAACTATTCCATTTGATTAACTGAACACATCTCACACAATGATTTCAACATCAGTCAATGCATAATATCTAGGGACACTATTATAGCCATGTGTCTATGTCCTCTTTTCATGAGTGCTGTCAGAGCCAAGCCTTTAAGCTCCTAGAAGCGGCCACACTTCCACTCACATAGGTAGATCCCATCAAAAGTGTTCCCGTAATTATAACACTCTAACATATTTATGTTATGGGTCCATTAAGAGTACATTACTCATCCTTCCCTTATCATTACGGGTACCTAGCACTTTAATCTTAGGATGGATTTATTTATAGTGCTAACAGTCACATACTAATGATGTACTTTGTCTCATTGAACTCAAGACTTGACGTTATACCAAGCGTTGAGTTGAGTTTCCATCATGGGTGACTCTAATTAATAGGCTTGAGTCCTATCCCTTTTGAGGTCCTTTTTACTGCATCTCTAGCAAGACTTTTTGTCAAAGGATCTGCCAAATTTTCACTTGACCTCACATAATTAATAGTGATCACTCCATCACAGATTAATTGTCGGACATAACTATGTCTTAATCCAATGTGTCTAGACTTTCCATTATATACTTGGCTATATGCCTTTGCTAGAGTAGCCTCACTATCACAACGGATAGAAATAGGTGAAATTGGCTTAAGCCATAAAGGTACATCATAAAGCAAATTTCTTAACCATTCTGCTTCTTTAGATGCAGCGGCTAATGCAATAAATTCTGCTGCCATGGTGGAATCAGTAATACATGTTTGTTTCTTGGAACCCCAAGAAATGACTCCTCCACCAAGAATGAAGATCCACCCACTAGTAGATGCATGATCTTCCAAACTTGTAATCCAACTAGCATCCGAATACCCTTCTAAAACTGGAGGATATCCATTATAACACAATCCATAGTTAATAGTTTTCTTTAAGTACCTAAGTACTCTATTTAAAGCTTGCCAATGCAAACTACTTGGATTACTTGTGTATCTACTCAATTTTCCAATAGCATATGCAATATCTGGTCTTGTACAAGTCATTATGTACATAAGACAACCAATTAGACTTGCATATTTCAATTGATCAATTTCCTACCAGCATTAGATACTAATTTTAATTGAGGATCCATGGGTGTAGATGCTGGTATACAGTTGAAAAGATCAAACTTTTTAAGCGCATTTTCAATGTAATGTGATTGTGATAAAGCTATAGTGCTTTCATCTCGGGTTATTTTAATCCCAAGAATAACATCTGCTACACCCATATCCTTCATAGCAAAGTTGTTTGACAAGAATTTCTTTGTGTTTTCTATTTGTTCCAAATCCGTGCCAAAAATGAGCATGTCATCTACATATAAGCAAATTATAACACCCTTTCCATTATCAAATTTACTATATATGCACTTATCGGATTCATTTATTTTATAGCCATTAGCTAAAACAACCTTGTCAAACTTTTGGTGCCATTGTTTTGGTGCTTGTTTAAGCCCATATAAAGATTTAACAAGCTTACATACCTTATGCTCTTGTCCTGGAACAACAAATCCTTCCGGTTGCTCCATGTACACTTCCTCTTCCAATTCACCATTTAAAAATACAGTTTTAACATCCATTTGGTGAACAACCAAATTATATATAGAGGTAAGTGATATTAATAGTCTAATTGTAGCAATTCTTGCTACTGGAGCATAGGTATCAAAGTAATCAATACCTTGTCTTTGTGTAAAACCTTTTGCTACCAACCTTGCTTTAAATTTATCAATGGTTCCATCGACCTTCATTTTCTTTTGAAGATCCATTTACAACCTATTGGTTTGGAACCTGGTGGAAGATCAACTAAGATCCAAGTTTGATTTCCCATTATTGAATCCATTTCATCATTTATTGCTTCTTTCCAAAAAGCAGAGTCTTGAGATTTCACTGCTTCTTCAAATGTAATAGGATCAGATTCGGTATTATAACAATAAGGTATCTTATTGCATATACTTTCACTTTTTCCTTCTACAAGAACATAATGAAATCTGGTCCAAAATCTTTGACCTTTTTAATCCTCTTACTTCTTCTTAATTCTTGACAAGATTCATCATTATTATCAATTTGTTTCAATAGAATCTCATTCTCATTTGAAGAATGAATCAATTGTTGTGGTTGTAATTGTCTTGATATAGAATTAAATCTATTTTCATCAAAAATAGCATCTCTTGATTCAATAACCGTATTAATTGAAATTGAATCATTTGGTTCAATTACTATGAACCTATATGCCTTGCTATTATGTGCATAACCTATAAATATGCATTCAATTCCTCTTTCACCTAACTTTTTACGTTTAGGTGTTGGAACTTTTACAATAGCTCTACAACCCCAAACCTTTAAATAATTAAGGTTTGGTTTCCTTTTCTTCCATTGTTCATAGGGGTTATTTTAGTTTCCTTATTAGGAACTCTATTCAATATATGACAAGCTGTTAGAATAGCTTCTCCCTAAAAACCCTGTCCAAGACCTGAATATGATAACATTGAATTTACCATTTCAATCAAGACTCTATTTTTCCTTTCAGCTACACCATTTTGTTGTGGTGTGTAAGGGGCTGAAACTTGATGGACAATTCCAGTGAGTTCAAAATAACTTGGATTATAGTATTCTCCACCTCTATCCGATCTTAAGCACTTGATAAATGATTCACACTGAAGTTCAACTTCAGATTTATAAACTTTAAATTTATCAAGCGCTTCATCTTTTGAATGCAATAAATATACATAACAATATCTAGAACAATCATCAATAAAAGTAACAAAATATTTCTTTCCACCTAATGTAGGAGTATTATGCAAGTCACATAAATCACTATGTATCAAATCAAGCAATTTTGTTTTCCTTTTAACCTTAGGGAAAGGATTTCTTGTAATTTTAGTCAACATACAGGTATTGCATTTTTCAATATTATTATTAAAAACAAGAATTAAATCTAATTTATACATGTCATTCAATTTTCTATAATTCAAATGACCTAATCTATAATGCCACAAACAAAATGATTCAACCATATAAGCAGAAATAGTATTTTTATTCTTATTAATAATATTAAGTTTGAACATGCTTTCATACATATACCCTTTTCCCACAAAAATTCCTCCCTTAGACAAAATAAACTTATCTGCCTCAAAAACAAGTTTGAAACCAAACTTATTCAACAGACTTCCAGACACTAAATTTTTCCTAACTTCTGGTACATAATATACATCATTTAAGGTTAAAACATTTCCAGAAGTGAATTGTAGTTCAACAGACCCTTTGCCTTTAATTGTTGTTGTGGAAGAATTTCCCATGTACAAGACATTGTCATTTTTACATTGTGTGAACTTTGTGAACATGCTTTTGTCTTTGCACACATGTTTGGTTGCTCCGGTATCAATCCACCATGTATTATCATCTTGTGTCATATTAATTTCAGATATCATTGCAACGAACTTTTCGTTATTATCAGCCTTAGAAGATGATTTCTTCTTTAAAAATCGACATTCATTCTTGAAATGTCCCAGCTTTCCACAATGATAGCATGAGCCCTTTTGTTTCTTTTTGAACTTAGGTGCTCTATCAGTCTGATTGAACTTTCTCTTGAATGGTTTAGTAGTCTGTACTTCCTCCGTAACATGTACTTTGGCATTTTCAGAATTTAGGTTCTGATCTTGTTTTCGATACTCTTCTTCAATACGAAGATGATTTGCCAAAGCCTCAAGAGATATTTCCTCTTTCTTATGTTTTAGACTTCTTTTAAAGTCTTTCCAAGATGGAGGAAGTTTGTCTATTATGGAGGATACCACAATCATTTCATCCATTTTCATATCATATTGCTTAAATTGATTCAGCATCTTTTCAATATCACGAAATTGTTCCATAACAGAACGACCATCAACCATTTGATAATTATTGAAATGACTGACAAGAAATTTCTTACTTGTAACATCTTCGGTCATGTATCTTGCCTCCAATTTGTCCCATAATTCTTTAGCGGTGACGTCGTTTTGGTAGGTGTCGAACAAACCATCAGATAAACCATTCAATATGTGGCCCATGCACATGTAATCAGCATTGTCCCATTTTTGTCTTTCTCGGGTTGCAGCAACAGATTCATTTTCATTCTCTTCAGGTCTTGGAGTATCCAAAACATAAGCAATCTTCAAAGTTGATAACAAAAAGTGCATCTTTTTCTGCCATCGTCGAAAATTGCCACCATCAAAACGATCAAGTTTAACAAAGTTGGAAGCCAACTCCCTTAGTGTTCCACTTTCATGTGTTGTGGTAGTCATCATGAAATATAACCTTAAAATTGTTAGTACAAAACTCCGGTAAGGAAAAAACTCGAACACACGATCGGAACTCGAAAAGAAAAAGAAGAAATAGGACAGGCTCCAAGGCGTGTATCAAGCCACTATCTTTAAGGTTATATTCGCCCCCACTTATCTTCAGTGTGCAAACGAGTTCCAAGCAAATTAACCTCGAGGATACAATGAAGCCAATGACTATTTGCGTTTTGCACTGACGAGAATAGTCCACTATGCACTGAGTAATGTATAACAAAAACTCAATTTCTACAAAGGATTTCTGCAGCAATACTTTATAGAATAATCTAATAATATTAGAAAATGAAGGAAGAGAAGAAATAATATTAGAATTTGTTGATATGATTTCCAAATGAAATCCCATTCCTATTTATAGGAATTTTCATGTCTCTTCATAGAGACATCTTTCAATAGGTGTCTTTATGAATAAATAAATAATAATAATTATTCATTTAATTTTGTAACTATTCAAATAATATTTTTTGAATAGTTATAATTCTTTTTTAAAAAATCAAATGATATAACTTTTGACCAATGACCAAAAGTTTTATCTTTTGATTAATTACACCCATTCATTTATAGTTACTGGGATACTATAAATATTTGAAAATATTCCAACATAATCTAATTAATATAATAGAACCCGATTTTTACAGATATTTTTTATCAATCAAAATCGATTTCAAAATTAAAATAAAAAGAAAAATCATATTAAATCTATAATATCTAAATGAATAAAAAACCATCCCAACATTATTTCTTGGTAAAAAAATTAAAAGTTAAATTAAAAATTTGAGTTTTATACCTTAAGATTGTTAAAAAAATTGGATTATTTAAAAGGACCCTAAACCACTCACATAATAAGATAAACATTCGTGTGGTAATAAATTAACCAAATTGATCTTTTCTAAGTGTTATAACTTAGAATTTGACATGAATTATCCTGACCATATTCATAACATTGTTAATTCTTCAAGTTTTTTTTTTAAATAAGATATACGTCTTTCGAGATAATAAAAAGAGACCTGATCAAACAGAATGCAAGCCCACTAATAGTCCACCATGTCAGCCCCATCACCATCTCCACTGTATTCCTATTCCACCCATTTAACCCCAAAACAGAGACTATCCCATCCATCGGTTGTAACGTTATTCAATCAGATAGTATCAATCATCACATATAGAATATTGTGGTCATGGTATTCCTCCAACATTAACTTCCATTTCAACACAGTTAGACGGGGATTCACAACAGTCTGGCCATTCTACGTTATTCATACATACCAAAAAAGTCACTTCTCCATTGCAGATCAAAAGATCAAACAACCATCCCCACTATTTCCTTAACACAAGCACCGAACTAACATCCATGTATTCACAAAGATAAGTTACTGATTACATATAAAACCTAAAGTGACTTCCTACACATTTGTTCTAAGCAGCCGCCTTCTTGGCCTTTTTAGCCGCAGGTGACTTGATAGATTTAGGCTGCTTCGGCTTTGCTGGAGTTGATTTCTTCTTGGCCCCGACTCTCTTTGTTGGCTTCTTTGTCGCCTCAGCTTTCTTCGGCTTCGAAGCTGGCTTAGCTTTCTTCTCCATCTTAGCTTTCGTAACAGGGGCTCTCTCTTTTTTGCCGGCTTCGGAGAGCTTGTAAGAGGCCTTGATCTTTATCAGCTTGCCTCTGGCAGCTGAGTTTTTAAGCTGAAGACCTAAGATTTTCCTGAAATTCGCTGGAAGCACCGCCTTGTGCTTCTCTTCCATGTATTTCGCTATAGCGTACGGACTTGATCCACTCTTCTCTTTCAAAGCCAAAAGCGCCTCCTTGATCATCTGCACAACACTCCACTCTTAATTTAACTAACAAAAAAAAAACCCCCCACAAACGATGTTAAAAAATAAAAAAGTGAGTACCTGAAAATAAGGAGGATGTGCTGCGGATTTGGGTTGCTTAGGCTTTTTCTCCTTTGGAGCTCTGGGTCTCTTCTCCTTCACAGGCTTTTCCGCCGGCTTTGGCTCCTCTGCTGCCGCGGGCTGCTGCTCAGTGACTGGAACTTCAGGTTCAGCGGTGGCCATTAATGATCACAGTGACAGATTTTAACAGGGACAAGGGAAGACTCTAGAGAATAAAAACGGTTTTGCTTTGATATGCCCCGTGGAAATGACAGGAAGGAGAATTTATAGCGAGGTCGGGATCTGTGTCAAAAGAGAGTGGCGTTCTAGGATTGGTTTTTCAAGAGACCTGGGGATTGCCAACGTGGAATAAGAATCATCGAGGCGTACACGCGGAATGAAATCGAAGCGTTAATATAGTCGGCTATTTATAGTGCCCAAAAGGGAATAAGATGTTCGCAGCCGCTTTGGGATTGGGTGTGAAAGCAAGGCCAGGTTTTGGTTTTGTTTTTGGTTACTCCTGATAGGGTGTGTTTTCTGAGTGATTTTTATAGCTTTTGTTAATGGGGATTACCACTGATTTTTCACATGAAAATTTAGTCAGATTAAAGCTAATAGAGAGGTTATTACAATGTGATTTAAAGGAAGTGAAATGGACAGAATTTAAGGGTAATTTGAAGCTGTTGAAGACAAACAGTTCTCTTCATTCTTTCTTCCTTCACATCTCCTCACCATTAACAATGTCGTTAACAAAAGAATGGGCTATTGGATGATTTTGTCGGATGTATACCAACAGAAAAAAGAAAAAACTTCAACTCTCACCAATGCTGACTCCTTATTGACAACTCCAAGCATAATTTTAGTTAAATTTACTCTCTAAACTAACTTTTAACCTAATTATTTCATTGGCTCATCTTTCCCAAACTCTTTTTCTTTTGGTGTAAAAAAATAAACATTACATTACATTAACTTAAAGCAAATGGAATCTCCCGTGGCACTTCTTCGAATAAAACCAAGCCTTCCTCGCTATCAAAAGCCATTCTGGTAACGCAATCGGCATCTTTATTCTACTCTCTAAGAACATAATTCAGAAACCATTGTTCAATATTCGTCAACAGTTGATGAATTTGTCTAATCAAAGCAGAGTTCGAGGATTTCCTGAATGAGTCTTGAATAGCTATAACAACCTCCACAATATTTGTTTAAATCAACATGCTCTCATAATTTCGACTCTACAAAATGAACAAGTCAATGTAGATTTCCCATAATTCTGCATTGAACACTAAGCACTTCCTCAAACATCTATTGAAGCTTAAAATCCATTTACCTTCATGATTTCGCAAGACTCCTCCAAAAGTAGCATTACCAGTTCCCATTTTAACAACACCATCTGTATTTAGTTGAACCCATTTATCCTTCCAAGGAATCTCCATCCTTACTTGTTGACTTTTTAAGTAGACTTTTGTTTTGTACTAATCTATATTGCTTCGCCCAGTTATAAGATATTTTGATAATCTCATTAGCACTACGTTACATACCTTGGAAAATAAAGAGATTTATGTTCTTTTATATATGCCATGCAAGGAGGCCAAAACGACTTTTCCATTCCACATCCTCTAACGACAGCCCCTGTTTATTTGGCAAATTATTCGCAAACCACTCATGTAAGCTACCTGAAAAGAACCCCCTTTGTTTCTCTATAAGGATTACCTGCAGCCAGACCTCTTTAGCCTTAACACAATCTCAAATCGCATGTAAAGTGTCTTCAGATTCCATACCACACAGTGTACAAGATCCACCATCTCCAATACCTCTCATCATCCTTTCCACATTTGTTAACAGCCTTTGCTTCAGCACTAGCCAAATAAAAAACCTGACTCTTTGGGGATCTTAGAATTTCCACGGGATGTTCCAAGTTACGTCTTTTGGATCCCATGCCATTTCCCTTAACTTCCAATAAGTGCTCTTAAGGGGAAAAGAACCCTAATAAGTGCCCATCCAAACAATCTTATCAAGACTTGGCGTAGGATACAGTGGAGGAATACTTACAATGCGTTAAATAATCGTCTCTTTAGTCCCAAAACGGAAAAGATCAAGATTTAAAGCTCCACTTTCTGTGACCAACTCCTTAAGGGTACACTCTAAATCGAGATTACCATGAGATGAAATCTATTTAACCAAAGGTCCAACACCCGGAACCCATGGATCTTGCCAACATCTGATCTCATTACCATCGCCAATAGACCCGTATAAGTTTTCTCTTAATAAAGGCCAGATATTAGAGAGGGCACGCCATAAGAACAAGCATTTTCTTCGTTCAATATTGTCAGGTATACCTTCCTTCATTCCATACTTTGACCGGAGGATTCTAACCCACAAGGATGAAGGATTAGCTACCACATTAAACCCAATTTTGAACATAAATGAAGTATTATGGTCTCTCAATTGCCTTATCCCAAGGCCTCCGCAGGTCTTAGGCTAACAAACTGAATTTCAGCTTACCAGCGCCAATTTCTTCCCCACGCTAGAAGATTCCCAAATAAAACTCTTGGCAATGTGCTCAATTTCCTCGCATATTTCAACAGGAATCATCATAGATTGCATGAAGTAACTGGGAATAGAGAGCAAAACAGATTAGGCTAGTGTTACTCTACCTGCTAATGAAAGTTTTCTAGCATCCCAATGTTGCAACTTATTCCGAACTTTGTCGACTACAAACCTTAGTAAACTATTGGTTACCCTTTCGTGAAAAAGAGGCACCACCAAGTAGGTTCCAAGATTTGACACAGTTTGAAAACCAAGGACTCTTCTAAGCCTTTCTTTAGTTTGCTCGTAAACTGCATGAGAGAAAAATACATTTGACTTTTCCACATTAATTTTGTGACAAGAAACTCCACAAAACTCCTCCAAGATATCCTTAATTCTCCTAGCCTAATCAATATATGTCTGCCCAAATATAACTAAGTTGTCGGAGAAAAAGAGATGAGACAATGCTAGACCTGACCAAGAAATATGGATGGCACTCCATTCTCTTGAATTAACTAATACTTTGATATTATGTCCAAGTCACTCCCTACATAGGACAAAAAGCTATGAAGACAAAGGACACCCCTGACGAATACCTCTATGGTACAAAACTTTTCTGTTAGGGTCCAATTCCATAAGACCTGTATAGAAGAACCAGAGATGACAGACATAATAACATTACAAAGGAAATCAGGTATACCTGCAGCTTTCAATGAGGCGTCAATAAACTCCCAACTGACTTTATCGTAAGCTTTCTCAAGATCAATTTCATTGTCATCCACTTCCTACACTTTTGTATACATCTCATGGAGTGGATAATTTTTTGTACAACGATGATATTATTCGTGATGTTCCTTCTGATTGTGAACCTTGCTTGCTCTAGAGTTATGATCTTAGGAAAAACAACTCTAAAGCGATTTGCAATCACCTTCATAACTAATTTGTAAAGGACCGTGCATAAATTGATTGGTCTGAAATGGGAAAAACTCTTAGGACTACTGCTTTTTGGAATAAGGACAATTAGAGTGTTATTCAAGTTTGAATCAATAGCTTGTCTATCAAAAACCTTTTGAATCCACTCACACACAACATCTCTAACTATATTCCATTGGCTCTAAAAGAAAAAAAGCATAAAACCCGTCACTTCTAGATGTTTTTAACTGAGTCACATTGATAAAGCTTTCTCGATTTCATTCCTTAAAATCGCCTTGCCCAAAAAGAGAATATCACTAAACTCAAGCTTCGAAAAATTATTAGGTGGCAGATCTCTCATTCTAGTGGGGTGTTCCCCAAAAAATTTTTGGAAAAAAGTAATCACCTACTATTGTTAAATGGTTTCATCAAAGATCCATTCACCCTCCTCATTTTTAAGAGCCGAGATTTGATTATGCTTCCTTATCTGTAAAGTGCGTTTGTGAAAAAATGTGGTATTACGGTCCTTTAAACTCAACCAATCGCACTTAGCTTTCTACTTCCAGAGTAATTCCTCATGATGAAGAACTCCTTTTAGATCATCTCTTACTTTCATTTCTAAACAAGCTAGACTGTCAAAACTTGTGCTTTCTATATCCTTTTGAATACGTGAGAGCTTCCTCAAACGTTATTTTTTACGAACACCGAGATGACCATAAACAGACTTATTACAGGATTTATACTAGAGGTAAATTGAGCAATAAAGTCCATCATATTCCCATCGATTTTCCAGTTATCTCTGACAAAGTCAGGAAACCTCAGATGGTCAACCCAACCTGCCAATAATCTAAAAGGTCTACCTTTAGGCAAGCTTCTTATTGGTTTTAAGGACAGAAGAGGAAGCCTGTGATCCTATTTCAGTTTCGGAAGATGAGTAACTGTGCAATTAGGAAAAGTGTTAACTATCCCGCCATTTCCAATTTCTTTATCAAAGCGTTTAAAGACTCCTCATCTATGTCAAGTAAATGATGGTCCTTTGAAGCTCAACAGACTCTATTAAATCACCAAATAGGGGACACCTTTTACTATTTCTGCGATCAACTATTTTATCATCAAAGGATAATTTCGTATTAAAGTTTCCAATAGTAAAGCCAAAGATATCTGTAGAAAGAAATGCCCAATTTTAACCCCTCCTAAATTTTTTTTCTGTTTTTGGCTATAAGGGCTACTGTAGACAAAAGCAACATAAATAGGTTGGGAAAATCCACCCTCAAACATTAGCACTAGAATAAATTGAGAATGATTATACATTATATCTACTCGAACTGAATCTTTCCAACCAATCCAAATACCAAAAAAAAAAAAAAAACTAATGGCCTCCACTAGATGTGAATACTGAAAACCCAATTTCGCAATGGTTATATTTGCTTTAACACTACTAACTCATATTTCAAAAAAACCCCCACAATATCAGGCTTATATTCAAAATTTTATTTAAAAAAAAGAAAAAGAAACTTAACACTAGCACAACCCTGGCAATTCTAAGTGAAAATAGTCAAATTCATAATTGCAAACAAGGAGATGAAAACTGACCTTTTACTACTCAGTGGAGCCTAATTCCTTAACCGGTAAGTCTTCCATACTGGAAGAAACCTTGCTCAAATCTTGTTCAATCTAAGAATTAATTAAATCCATCATTGAATTCATTGTATCAGCCACGGGCACTCGAGATAAACCAATAACCTTGAAATGGTCTCCACGCTCTCGAATAACCCTATTGAGCTTCCTCCCATTCCGGCCATGCTCAAATTTATTACCAAAACCACGTCCTTTAAAGCCCTGTTTAAGATTTTTTTTTTTGACAAAAGAGGCACTACCCGAATTATTAATAATGTTGGGATCACCAATTTCCCTAAAAATGATAGTAGTATACTTCCTGGGATGCAAAACACTCGGGCTAGTAACCACTTCCTTTTCAAGCGTATCGTCAAATATGGGGTTAAGACACAACAGAGTACCTGTAGGTACCTTACCAGAAGTGGTAAAAAAATTATTAATAACACCAGCAGTAACCGATTCCCCAAGCTGAAATTTGAATCCCCAATATGGCCTATACATTTGCATCCCTGTTGTGGAATAAGAGACGACAAATCAATTCCTTTAACACCACCTGAATTATCCTTAAGGCTTTCCACATTAATTAGCCCAGATACAATCGACCCAGCCTCATTAATAGGCTTTTTTCCAATTGCCTTTCCCACCCTTTCAATACCCAAATCCATCGACCCATTCTTAGCTGGTACCCTCTCATCATTCGAGTTTATAATCCCTGACCCATTTACTAAAGAAGAACTTGCTTCAATAGCTTTTAAGCTCTTGCTCCCCACTTTAGCCCTAACTTGAGACCTCTAATTGTTCTCCAAAGAAACCCCTAAAGCCCCTTTAGACCATTCCTAATCACCTTTCCATTTTCATCAACTTCTTCAATGCCATCGTTAACATTTGATAATGTCAAGAATCTAGATCCTATGATCCCCTGCCCTTGATTTTTGGTCCTTTGATCCCGTTGCGCCCTTCTATTACGCCGAATTTTCCTTTCCACCTGCATCCAGAGGTGGAAACTTGAGGAGTCGACAGACTTTTCTGCGTCTGTGGTCAAGGTTGTCTCCATCAGTTCCTTCTCTTCCCCCTGTGTTGGCCACCCATCTTTGAAAGGGCATAGGTCCTTCACATGCCCATAACAACTGCAGGTATAGCATATTGTCGGTAAAGACTCATATTCGACCCTTTGAATCTCACTGTTAATCCGAATACGAGAAATAAGTGGCTTATCGATGTTAACATAGACGACCATTCGGGCAAAATGCCCCCTTGTTCTGCTTCTGATTTTGAAGTCTAGTTTAGACACTTTCCCAACTAGACCACTAATTTCCCCAAGAATCACTGATTGTACATATGCTTGGAAGTCCAGGAAATCTAATCCAAGTTAAAACCATTTTCGGGAAGGGTTGCATCGGGTTAAAGTCCGTTGTCCATGGTTGAACGATCAAATATTGACCATAGATTATCCATTGCCCCTGATAAAGAACCTTTTTGAAATATTCAACACTGAAATTTTACCAGAAAGTACCCATTCTCAATGTCCATTAGTTGAAAAGGTTTAGAAGTCTTCCATAAATATCTAACCCGATTATGTAAAGTGACGTGACCAATATTTTGACCTAACAATTTGACCACTACAGTCAACTCCATGTTTTTTATTAGAATCTATTGAATGTGATCGGAGAAACTAATCGACGGGACTCCATCAATTGAAGATTTTATAATGTCTCCCTCTAAAAGAACCAATCTTCATTATCTTCCACCACAGTTAGACTCGTATCCTTCTCAGACCCTCGCTACCTTTCCTCAGAACCTTGTCCCTCCATGATACAGGCATAGCTGGAGCTAAGTCAATTGCCATATCTGAATCTGAAGGCTCACCTTCACCACCATCTTTGAAGCATACTTTCTTTGTGCTTCGACCATTGAGAGCAAGATCATCGCCACCACCTCCGTCACTCATGTTTTCCCTAAATATACCAAACTCCAATTTAATTAGTTCATGTAATACGTTATTGAGATAAAAAAAAATTAAACCAACGCATACAATCCTTCTTTTTCATTTCTGCTACTACCAAAATTCAATCAAGTCCAATATTTAATGATTTCACACTACTGGCATTTAAGGATAATTTTAAAGCGGTTGAAGAGAAACCAACTTCATGATGATCCCCTCACAATAAGCAATCTCATTAAAACAAAAACCATGGGCTGCCTGCCTATGTGGATGATTTTGTTGGATACATACCAGCACAAATGGTAACTCCAAGTAGAGCTGGCAAGCACTATTAAAAATGAGAGTTCAAAATTATATGCATCAAATGATATTTATTATTAACAAACATATAATTTTAAGAGAGATCCACTTTATACAAAACTAAAAGTTTTACACCTTTTTTTAGTCCTTGATCACATTTAAATCTTCATCTCCCCTTAACTTTGAGATCAACATCAAAATCCATCTCTATTTATCTTCTTTTACCATTTAATCTAACTTTTTTAATATCCAATTAAATTATTTAATTCTCAAGGTTTTTTTTATTATGAATTTTCACTTGAATGTTTTGAAACATTGAATATGAAATCTGGCCAAAAGTAATCTTAAGTTGTAGAATCATTGTGTATTTAAATTTTACTAGTAAAAAAAAGTCATTAAAATCCTTCTAAAATGGATGTCTTAGCTTCTATAACTTCAAATAATTTTAAAGAAGTAGCTATGAGGCGAAATGAGTGGTAATTGTTGAAAAGGAAGATAAATATAGATTAATAATGAATTTCTCTCCTAAAAAAAATGAAATTATGTTGCATTGTTTTAGTGGAAAGTGGGAGAAATTTTTTTTTTGTCTGCAATTAACAAATGTTGATGTTGATCTATATGTTTTTCATAAATGAGAATGTTAAATCTCTTAAGTAATGGGATGATGATGACCTTAAAAAGAGAGAAAATATAAAAATAAGGCGTGTTTTTAATTAGAATAATGTTTTAATCATTTAATTGTGATCAAGGATTAGAAAAAGGTGTAAAACTTTTAATTTTACACTGTTACAACTAAATACCTTACTTCAAATGATATTTAAAATATATTACAACATTTATCTAAAAAATTAATATCTGACTATTAAAATAAGTTTTAGATTAGCATATAAAATTTAATTTTTATTCTATAGGACTTAAAAATAAATTTAAAATTAAACAAATTTTTTCCTAATTTTGTAGTTAAAATTTGTAATGAGTAAAAATTAGAATTAAGGGTACTTGAACTTGGGCAAAAATTAATCTCTCAAACTTTAAAAATATAATAATAATAATAATAATAATAATTAATCCCCTACTTTATTTTTATTCAATTAGGTATTTAAACTTTAAAATTGTTAACAATTAAAGTTAATGATTAAAAGGTCTTTTAGATGTATTTTATAATTTTTTAATAATTTTTATAAAATCTTACTACATTTTATATATATTTCTATTTTTAATAAAAATTTAAATTTAATAACTTTTATTTATTTATTTTTATAATTTTTTGTTATATGTCACGATGTGATTGTAACACAAGGTGATTTTAATTGAAAAAAGTTAGAGACAATTAACTTTAATGATCAACTATTAAAGTTAACGGTTAAAAAACCTTTTAAATACATTTTAACTGTTCAAGTACCCAAATAATTAAAAAAAACTTAATTACCTTTTAAAAAGAAGTTAAAAATCTATTTAATATATTTTGAAAGTTTAAATCTCTAATTAAATACAAAAAATTGACTTAATTACTTTTTCTAAAAATATTTGAAGATTTTCTACGCCCTAAAAATTAAGAAAAAAACACCCAGCCAATTCAACATTTAAGCGATGTTAGTACTTTCCCATAATCATAATGGACTTTGATTTCTGAAAATACTCTTGCTGAAAATGTGATTGTCAAAATCGTAAATTACAATATTTAGTGCCAATGAAAAGGTGTGTTAATTAAAATTTTAAAAATATTGCTTTTATTAGGAATGTGATGTAATTTTCAAAATCATACTCATCAAATAAAATACAAATTTTATTAAATTTAAAATGTCCAAATTATATTTATTATTAACTAACACACAATTTAATGTATTTCTCTTTAAATAATATTTATCTATTTTAAATAAAAAATACACTTACCTCAAAATTAATATGTAATTAAATTTAAAATAATTTATATGTTTAATATATATTTAAATTAGAATATAAATTTCAATTTTATAGTACTTAAAATCAATTTAAAATTAAATATTTTAATGATTTGTCTCAAAAGGGTTTTAAAGAAAAATTACAATAAAAGCTTCTATCAAAATCAAAGGAGAGGAGAAGGAGCTAAGTATCTAACCTTGAACCTCATATCAATAGAACTGGAACCCAAGTTATTACCATTTGACTAGTAACTTCTTGACCTCAAAAGTATATTTTTAACTTTCCAATTACATGAAGATGCTACTTTCTCACCTTTATTCAAAGGGATCACATAACATAATTGAAAGAAAGTAATTTCAAAACAAAGCTACATTCTCAATATATATATACTTTTTAACAGACATCAAACATAAAAATTACTCTCCTACCAAGTAAATTACTTAAAAATTATTATTTTTCAATCACACCAAATCCCCTGTTAGATTTAATAATCCAAGAATATAGAGAACAATGACTTAATATCTCTTGATTCTAGTCAATAATAATGATAAAACATGCATAAATGCATTAGTTTGGCTCCTATTACAACTCACCGCTCATAGACAAGAATGGAACTCAAACTTTCAGGGATGAGAAAGGGAGCTACATGCGTCTTGTTGACAATTAAAATTTCCATAAAAAATGCAGCCTTATCATTTGACAAGCTGCAACTGGTCCGGAAACCTAAACTACTGTGGCAACTTAAAATGCAGTACTGCAAATATTCACCAAATCCAAAACCAGCTTCCCAGACAACAGTGCATGCAAAAATCTACTTCCACTATTTCCTAAATAGAACTTTCACAACCATAAACGAAAACAACAGAGAAAACAGCAGACTAACCAGAAAATAGTCTTAGAACTGAAATGCAAAGAACTACCGTACCACCATAACCGATATGTTAGACTCCACGGCATATTCCAAAGGCAAATAGATCACACAATAACTACATCCACTCCACAGATTCGTTAATTATTCAAATTATTATAGATTCCCATGATTGGCAATCCTAGAAGACTGGAAAACTTCCATTAACAGTATCATGTAAATGTAAGCATCTTCCTTGCAACAGATTGAACAAGCAAAACAAAGTGTTTATCAACCATCATGCCCACTGACTACCACAAGACTAATGTACCATGTAACTGACAAATTGTATATGTAAAATGTGCCTCGTCATAATGAACTGTAAAGACATTTATATTGACATTTTCGTCATTTGTTTCCCTTCCACCTACTATTTGACCTCAAAAACAACTTTTATGTCATCTGAAACATCTCATATTCACATTAAACCAGCTGCCCTACACATCCATATTGTCACTTAAGATGCAAGCAATTGACCTATGAGAACTGAAAACTATTAAGAATTAAATGAATATAAGCAGAGAATAGCAAATTCCCACTATTGGTTTGAGAAATCATCAACGCAATTGCAAATTGTTAAGGGATGAACTGGTAACTATTTCTTGAATGAGCAGATAGAACTTAAAAAATGCTGCAAAATATCCATTTCTTAACGGTAGAGATGATTCCACAAGTTTCTCTCCTCACAAGAAACAGCCACCTGCAACACACACACACAAAACAAAAAAAAAAGAAAAAGGAAGGAAAACCCCTCCAATCTATAGCCCGAATAATAGTTAATATCCCTAAAAGAAACGGAACCGAGTTATTTTCTCTTTTTGTGGTTTAAGCTGGTAATAGATCTCTTAAATTGCATATATGATCTGATCCTTAATTCTGATGGCCACTTAGAAATGCCTGAAACTTAAAGATTGCATTAGCAATTCAATCATCTAAAGTAAAAGTGCAGAGATCTATCCACAAAAACTGCAATTACTTGCATGCAGACCAATATATTTCCAGATCAATACACTATCAGTAAGATAAACGAAAGCTGAAGATCTTTTTAAAGCCACCACCAGTGAGAGATGCAAACCGTCTCACTAGAAAATCAATTTCAGTTTCAGCCCAATAGGAAATTAAAGATTTATTCGAGTAAATAGAATACCAAAATTTCTCTCTAAAAGTAATGGAAGATCAACCTCTTGAAGATTTGTTCTCCTAGAAAGTTGGGATCGAAATCAGAAGTTCTTCTGTATAAACCTTTGTATAAGTTGCAGATACAAATAATACATAAGTTTAAGTACCTAAGAACAGAAAGAGATTAGACGTATGATAGGCACACAAATCCAACCTTGATTCATACAGATGAAGGATGATATCAAGATCAAAAACTATCACCACAAGTAATCATGTGCCAATCCCATCCATAAAAAACTCCCAAACAGAATTTATATTAACATGATTCGTATATGTCATGTATACAAAGTATACACCTCATCCAGCTCCTGAAATCTTCAAAAGACACCACCGATTTCTCAATAGTGGTCTAAAGTTTTAACTTCAGAATCTCCATTAATAGAATCATAAACTTAGCATGAAACCTTCCACTTTAAGAAATAATTTCCAAACAGATGCTTAACATATATGGAGATTTATGAATAATGCTCATCAGTCAATATGTTCTGTCCATAATCTCAAAAATTAGCATTCTAGGAAATCTTTTTCCATACTACAGCACAATAAATTGTATCAGAAACCCTTGATCTCCATGGTACATGATTTCTTGATTAAGTTCTTAATAGACCACCTACACACACTAGACATATCATAATTTATTTTCTACTAAAAGTTAATAGAAAGGGGAAAGAGATCAAAATAGGAGGTAGGAGCATGAGGAAATGCAGGATAAGAAAACAGAAAACAGAAAGAAGTTAAGGCAGGTTCAACCGCTTTTTTCAAGTAAGCCTCTGTCCTTCCCAGTGAGCTGCATCTGCATTTCCAGGCCCACCAAGACAAATTGAGCAAGAGCTTCTAGAATATTAGCAAAACTCAGTATTCGGTTTAAGAAAACAAATAATGTCAAGCAATTGAAATTACCAACAGTTCTTGAGCCTGCTACTAGTAGCTGCCTCCATAGGAATGATCCCGATAATACGGGGGATATGCATCATACTATAACAAAATGAAATAATTGGCCATCATGAAATTGTTAATTGAATATTTAAATGCATTACAGGGAGCTATGGGTTGATTACTCACATCAGAACCAAAATAATCATGGGAGTAGAGACCACTACCAGCTGCATGATGAGGATCTAAAGCACATAGCCACATGAATGAGTGATACGGTAAAAACAGATTCACAGGAGCAGCAAACAAAAGAAACATTAGCAGAATGAAATACACACCACGATGGCGGGTTTCATGAAATGTAACTTCTGGATAAGGATGATCCATTCGAGGACGGAATATAGGAGGCTCCATGTATTCAGGATCATGGTCCTAAGAGCACAGTCAAAGGTTCAAACAAAAACCAAATGCCGGGACAGCAGAATGTAGATATGGTAGGAAAATTAACACTTACTGTCATATAAAATGGCCTCTTCATGCTATGTGCACTTTCATCATAATAATAAGGGTCATCATATTGCTGCCCCCCATAAGGTTGATCAAAGGCTCGTTGAGGAGAAAACGGTTGCCTCCTAGGCAAAGCATGCTCCCTCCATGCCCTTTCAGGGCCATCATACCAAGACCTACTCAAATTATATCTTGAAGGGCTAACAAATGCGGCTGCTCTACTGGATGTGCGATAACCATCCCCATAAGAGCCCCTCCTTCCACCTGCTTTGGTGTAATTAAATATGTCAAGTTCTAAACTGTACAATGCAAGATCCTTATTTGTATAAGTTGCATGACTTGCATCTGTAGTTTAAAGATAGAAAGCTAGATGGAGCAATAATTAATTGGTTTAAACCTTTACCCATAACTTGCTGCCGATGGAACTCAGAATATCGATTGTCAAAGTCATGCTCATTTGTACTAGTTCGACCACGTTCATTTTGATGGTAATACCGGCCATGTTGGAAACCTTTCGAGTTAAAGCGATGTCCAACCTGGCCAACGGTTCTCCCTATAAGAAAATAATTTGTAAGTAACAAAAATGCACAGACAACAACATATATCTATTTCCAAAATATAAATGATTACCAAATCTTGAAAATGTGCCATTGCCACCACTTCCAATTCGAAACCCACCAGACATTCCCCCCTTAATAGCTTGTGTTTTAGGCATAGGGTTCGATAGCCTTGCTCTGACTTTTGCCTACAGGAGAAAGAGCAATTTTAATACATTAAAAATATATTGATGGAATTCAAACACAAAAGGGAGGTGACACGCCATGTCTTTATAATGTTCTAGTGATGTTCTTGACAAGCTACACATTTTCTAGAAACATCGTAAAGGATGAGTATTCTACGGTACTTGTATGCCTGACAAGTGGTGTGTAATCACATCTATTCATCATAGCAGGACCATTCCAGGGTTCCTTTTCAAGTGTGCTTAGCATCTTAGCTAGCTTGACTGGTGCAACAAAGGTTTATGCCACAATCAGTCTTATCAAAAAACAAAAAGGAAACAAGAAAAAAATTTGTGCAACAACACTAAATATAAAAGAAAATGTTTTCTAGAGAGGGCCAGGCTAAGGAAATTACTATCAAACTATATATGGTACCTTTGAGCTCCCATCACCCAGTTGTGTATTATTCACACCATCTACACAAGCTGTAGCAGCTTTATGGGTGGAGAAATCAACAAATCCAAAGTCTTTTCTCTTAGCAGTTGACATGTTCCGGGCCAATACAATTCGCACTATCTCTCCATAACCTTTGAGTTTTTCCCTTACACGATCTTCATCCCAATGAGGAGGAAGTGAATCAAGAAATACAGTTTTTACTGTGGCCATTATCTCTGGATCAGGCTCCCGCAACGGTTCAGCAAAAGCTACTTTAGCAGTTCTCTCAGGGTGTCCAAATACAACATCAGGCTTCTGTAGTCTCTTGTATGCAAGCATTGCATCAGCATGGCAAGAGAACTCTAAAAATGCAAAACCACGGCTCAACCCTTCATGTTGAACATCTGGGACAAGAGTAATATTCTCAACTCCTTCAATACCATACACTTTAAGGTTTTGTTTGATCTGTAAAACAAGAATATAGCAAGAGTAAGCATACAAATTAAGATAATGGCCATGCAATAAATACCATTATATGCTCACAGCTTCTTTTGTCCATGTATTGCAAATATTTCCCAAAAACAATGTGTCATTGTCTTCACTAGGTGCCGTCCCACATCGTTTCCCACAAATCTGCGAACTGGAAAGTCAAATTTAGTTGATGAATGGACAAAGCAAATACTATAACTAATACTTACAACCGGGTTCTTCATTTCTAACAAGGCATGCTTTGCATGTTCTTTATTTGAAAATTTCACAAAAGCATATCCCTTATTCTTGTTGGTTATCGGATTCTTATGCAACCTAACTTCAACCACCTCACCAATTTTCTCAAAAACCTGTCTCAAGTCCTCCTCAACAGCATCTCGATCCAATCCACCAACAAAAATCTCACACTCTTTCTTAATTTTATGTTCTTTTGCAATAGCAGTTAGTTCTTTGCACTCCTCCTCCAATGCCTCAGTTTCTTCAATAGGGTCATCTACATCATCATCTGCAAGTACTTCATCATCGTGGTCCCCAAAGTCCACTCTGTCACCGTACTCAAACTCATCATCGAAACTGCCATACCTATCTTGTTCCATTTGCACATCTTCTCCACTCAACTTATCTTTCCTGCCTTCTTTTACATTAAGGTCCACAATTTTGCGATCTGTCCCGCTTACTAGAAGTGAATCCTCTTTAGCTACATACTCTTCAATGTTCCCATCACATGGTACTTCCTCCTCCAGTTTGGACTTTCCAGTTTCTTCAATTTTTTCTCTTTCTTTTACCTTTTGATGCTCCATTTCTACCTTATTTGGTGATTCCAAAACCTTCTCATTGGCTGTTCCCTCAGAATTCACTACGGAGACAGCTTTCCCTTTCGCAGAAACAGCACGTTTAGGTCTTCCAGGTGTTCGCTTTGAAACTAATTTAGTGCCTGGTGTAGCTTTGCTCTCCGGTGTCAGTCTTGTAGCTTCAGGTGATGACTTCACTTCTTCAACTATTTCAAATTTAAAAATCATAAAAAGGAAAATCAATTTGAACAGAAACATTTCACAGTCCAACATCAAAAGCAAAATCATCAAACAGTATTACCAATATAGCTAAGCATACGAATTTTAAATTATATAGCAGTACTTACTAACCTGCTGATCCTTCAAGATTAGAATCAGAGCCCTCGATAATCACAGTTGAAATTTCATTTTTCTCCATTTGCTTCGCTTTAGCAGCGGAGGCCTGCTTTGTTCCCGCCGTTTTCAGAGCCGTGGATTCCGCCGCAGCATCTGTACATCCCGATGAAGTTTTCGCAGCAGACTTCCTCGTCGGCGGCGTCTTTCTTGTAGTCGCCGGTTCGGCTGTACCCTGATTCCGGATTCTCATATTTCGAATAGAGTCGTTAAGTAAGATGGCTTAGCTTTCTTTGCCGTAAACTGAATTTGAAAACGCTAAAAAATTTGAGGAAAAACCATGAGAACAGAAGAAACAACCGAAGATTATAATGGATTTGATGAACAAAATAGGTACATGGTTCTGGTGAGACTAGAAGACGACCGTAAACTGATCAGGCTAGAACGCTGTCGTTTCCTGAGAAACTGCCACGTGCAAGTATAATCTTTTTGCAACCCGGATTTCTTTTCCGGGTCGTGTTGCCCATTAACCCGACTCTTACCGTCACCAAGCCTTTTAGCTTCCCAACATTCTCCTTTAAATGATTTAGTCGTCACGACGGAGCTAAGGCTGCCTTTAAATTTGCGGTGAAGTACAATAATAATTGTGAATGAAATTAAAAATATAAATGAGAGATTTATTTGGATTGAAACATAGTTATAGCAGTGAGATTTTCCATGAATTTTGCACTTCCCAAACAGCTTGCTGTGGTGAAGTTAGAGTGAAAAAAGCACCCAAAATTGAAATGAACATTCAAAGGGGTCAAAGTATTTGAGTTGGATACAAATATCCACTACTTACCCAAAAATTAAATTAAAAATAAGATTATACTCGAAATCAAGTTGGAGTAAAATAAGATTAGCTTGCAGAGAAGGCTACCAAAGTAGTCCATTAGGATTCAATGGTATTGTACAGGGAAAAATTCTGTCTACTCTGCTTTTTTTATGAAGCCATGTATTGTTAAAGTTCTACATCTACAATGAGTGAAAATTCCCAGCTCAAGTCCTATTAGATTAGCATGTAAGTTTTCTTGAATTTTGCATTCATTACAGGCTTTTAGTTACTTGTTTGTGTCTTTGCCTCTTCTATTGGTTCAGTAAGCAGAAGATAATGAGAAAAAAACGGTGCATAGATTGCATTTTTAACCCTTAATTCGACATCAAATCGCAGCTTGACTCATCATCGACATGATTCTTTTACCCTTAATTCTCAGTTCTTCATTGAGAATCGTGTTTATTTTTCTACCCAAAACAGCAAGTGTACTAACATTTGGGCTAGCAAAGTTTTGAATACAGATAATAGACAATTTATTTTTGGATTGAACGTGACGCAGTTGTAACGTGAAAGCAAAAGTTGGCCCCTGCCGACATCATTCAAAATCTTCACAAGCAGACAATGATGGTAACAATATTTGATTTTTAGTATCTTATTAGGCCATACACGTAGAACTCTTGGGACAAATACCACATGATCCAATGACTACGAAGTCTTGCTTTGACACTTAGCAATCAAATCTAGTGACACAAAAAACAGATCACAAGATGCACAAAGTTTCAATCAGATCTTGTACGTGCATCATACATTCAAAACTCAAATGATGCGATCTAGATTCATTTCCAGAATTCTCATGGCATAATCAAACTTAACAGCAAATTTCAGGCTATCCTTGATCAAAATGAAAATATTTCAGAGTATCATCAATATGAAGGAACTTCTAGGAAATAAATGGATACATAAAACTTAAATTAAATTAAACATTTAAATAAATACCCTCTTCTTAAACACCAAATATATCATCAAAGAAGAAAATTTTGGATGGCACAGTAAATTAAGGCTGTTGTTGGGCATCCATATAACCAGCATCGACCAGTACTTTCTCCCTCTTAGCCAACTCGATATCTTCATCAACCATCATCCTCACCAATTGCTCAAACCCAACTTTGGGTTTCCACCCAAGAACTTTCCTTGCCTTACTTGAATCACCTTTCAGGTTATCCACCTCGGCAGGCCTAAAATACCTCTTATCAATCACAACATGATCTTTCCAGTTCAACCCAACATACCCAAATGCCACTTGCAAAAACTCCTCCACCGTATGCGATTCCTCCGTCGCCACCACGTAATCGTCCGGCTTCTCTTGTTGCAGCATCATCCACATAGCTTCCACGTAATCCCCGGCAAAACCCCAATCCCTCGAAGCTTGAAGGTTCCCCAAAAACAACTTGTTTTGCAACCCAATCTTGATCCTCCCAACGGCCCGGGTGATTTTCCGGGTCACGAAATTCTCTCCTCTCCTCGGGGACTCGTGGTTAAAAAGAATCCCATTGCATGCGAAAAGACCGTAAGCTTCCCTGTAATTCACAGTGTACCAATGCGCGGCGCATTTGGAAGCTGCGTATGGAGATCTGGGGTGAAACGGGGTATGTTCAGATTGCGGAGGAGGGGCGGATCCGAACATTTCGGACGATCCAGCTTGGTAGTACTTGATATGGGTCCGACCCGTGGCGGCGATATGGGATCTAACGGCTTCCAACAAGCGAAGAGCTCCCGTAGCCACCACGTCAGCTGTATAATCAGGGATCTCAAAAGAGACGGCCACGTGAGATTGAGCCGCCAGATTGTAAACCTCATCGGGTCGAATAGTATCGAGCCAGCGACGAAGCGAGGAAGCGTCGGTGAGGTCAGCGTAATGGAGCTTCATCCGAGCCTTGTGGGCGTTATGTGGATCAATGTAGATGTGGTTGATACGCTGCGTATTGAAGTTGGAAGAGCGGCGGATCAAGCCATGGACTTCATAGCCTTTGTTGAGGAGGAATTCGGTCAGGTAGGAACCATCTTGACCAGTGATGCCAGTGATCAACGCGATCTTGCGGTCAGGAGCCGCGTCGCCGTTGACAGAATGAGATCCGGATCCAGATCCGACCCTGGAACTGTTATTCTCGGTTGCCATTTCAGAGCTCGAACCTGAGGGGAAAAAGCTTTGACGGTGAAATTTCAATTTTTGAGATGAAAAGAAAAAGTGGAAGAAGCGCTTTGTGGTGCGTTTAAGCAATTGGTTGTTTATAAGAGTCGGGTGAGCCAGTTTAGGGAGGGGGACAACGGAGGATTAAATGGTCAATGAAGAAGGCATTAATATTCTATGAACTTACAAATTTGTCTTTGAGAAGTTAAATGCGCGGTGCAAATTGATTGGTTGGGTTTGTCTAATTGTCTGCCTGTTATTGGTTGATCACCAGAGCGGACTCTTGGCTAATTCAACAATTTTATTTTATGGACTTTTTAACGTAACACTACCGATGATGATGAAGGTCTTGCTTACCATAAAATGCTTAAATCTAGATTTTTATGTATGATTTAAAATATTTTTTGATGATTAAATTTTACAATTTTATTAATAACATTATTGATTTATTATTTTTAATCAATAAATTATTAATCATAGTTAATGATGTAATAAAAGTTTAATATGGTATATTATATCATTATTTTAGACGAAATTTTTAAGTTAATTTGTACAATTAATCTTTAATTTTGATTTAAGGATGTAAAAATTTTTTATTTAAAAAAATAATTAAATCACTATTTTTTTCACTCAATTGGATACTTAAACTATCAAAATATATTAAAAAAATTGTTACCTTTAACGCTTAAACTGCCCCTCATTTTTTCAGTTAAAACCATCCTTGTAACACCCCGTAACCGTACTCGAGACCAGTATAGAATATGAGGCATTACCGAAATTTTCAAAATAATTTCAATTAATTTATATCGTTTAGCATTCATTTTCACGTTTCATGTAACATCCTTTTTATATTATAATTCTCGTATCATATCTAATATTCTATTCGTTGAATCATTGGAGTTCCAATGGATTTTTCAACAGTACACTTAAAGCGTACATTTCCATATTCCATCAATTCATATTCAGAAATAACCCTTAGGACGTTTAATCATCAAGCACTCTCTCGAGTCACATCTCATGTAACTGTAGTGAATCAGGATTACCTTTTCAGGTCAAATCCTATCCACCTTAGGTTACCATAATGAATCATATATCATGTAACTGTAGTGAATCAGGATTACCTTTTCAGGTCAAATCCTATCCGCCTTAAGTTACCATAGTGAATCAGGAATAAATCCTATTCACTTTAAATTACCATAGTGAATCAGGAACAAATCCTATCCACTTTGAGGTATTATAGTGAATCAGGAACGAATCCTATCCACTTTATATTCTCGAGAAGGCTTTGTCAGATTAACCGTCCGGGTTATCTATTTCTGCAACACATTCAGAAACCTTTTCATTTGGGAAATCACATATATCCATCTGGAACCCAATATTCAAACAGATTTTATCCCTTTCAAGTAGTTTCAGAACATGTATTATTTCTTTCATTTCAACATCCATACATTTCATATATTCAATTCAAACATCATATAAAATATAATATAATATTTAAATTGACATATTTATATGCTCATTCAAGTTATACGAACCTACCTGATTAAATTGCAGAAATACTAAGATTTAGGGGTATTTTGGTAATTTATTATTTTCCCAATTTTCACCCGATCTTAAATTAATAATTTCATTCAATTTATTAATTTAGATAATAAAACAATTTATTCCCTTCAATTTGGTCATTTTGACATTTTTATAAAATTACCCCTTAAAGTTTTACTTTTATTCAATTTAGTCCTTGAGCCTAAAACATGCAAATTAACCATACTAGTTCAATATTCATATATATTTTCCTCCCCCTCCTCTCCATTCCACATCCTTAATGTATATAACACAGTTGTAAGTAACATTATCTAAAATTTTTATTATTTACTTTTATGAATATTCAAGCTGTCCATCTATGTCATAGTCACTAAATTATTTATATCTGGAGCTATAGAACTCAAAATTAAGATCCGCTAATTTTCCTTGAAAATAGACTCATATATATTCTTACCATAAAATTTTTAGAATTTTTAGTTTAGCCAATAAGTACAGTTTATTCTTTAAAGTTACCCCTGTTCTGCTGTCTGACAGTTCTGACCCTTCTTCACTAAAAATTAATTATATCCTCCTACAGAATTCGAATGATGTTTCCGTTTATTTCTATTGAAAATAGGATCATTTCAGATTCTAAAAATATAAATTTAATCCCATAATTGTTTTTCTCTAATTTTTGATGATTTTCCAAAGTCAGAATAGGGGAACCCGAAATCATTCTGACCTTGTCTCACAAAAATTATTATATCTCATGATTTACAATTTCATTGCTTACATAATTTCTTCTATAATAAACTAGACTCAATAAGATTTAATTTAATATGTTATTAATCCTATAATTCAACTTTTACAATTTTTTGTGATTTTTCAAAGTTAGACTACTGCTGCTGTCCAAAACTGTTTTAGTGCAAGATATTAATTACCATGTTTATAACACTCGTATTTTCTTTTTCTACACTATTTCTCATCACTTTCTCTTATTTTCTCTTCACTAACATATCAAGAACATAGAAACATATGTAAGGAAACTCTACATTAACATTAATCTCATGCTTTTTCAATAATATCAAACTTAAAAATATATTGAAATCATGATGTTCTTACCTTGTTCTATTGATTTCAATCTTCATCTTGATTTTCTCTCTCCTTCAGCTTCCATTTCTTAAATCCAACTTAATATTCTAACTTCCCATGGTCTCCTTAACATTTTTCTCTCTTGGTAGCTATGGAAATTCTTTTGATTTTTGGGTGAAAATAGTGAATTTTTTATAGAAAGACCAAATTGTAAAGAAAGCAAAACTTTCTTTCTTTCTCTCTTTCTCTCACGTTAGTGCATGATAAAAATGTCCATCCTCCTCTTTCTTTCCTTACATATATATATTAAATAAAATAATAATAAAATATCATTTAAAAATTAATTTAAAGTATTAATAAACTAATATTTATTTAATTTATCAAAATATCTCCAATGTCATCATTGTTTCTAGATTTCTCTCTCCTTCTAATTGACCATATTACCATTGATGATCTTTTAAAATTTCATCCTTGAGTCATTTTTAATTTGGTAAAATTGCAATTTAGTCCCTCATAATTCTTTACTTATTCAATTTGGTCCTAATTCATCCATTTTCCTTAGTTTCTAGATCATTCCACCCTTAAAATATTTACACTATTGGTCCTTAATTTTTTTCAAATTTACACTTTAACCCCTCAAGTTTTGAGTATTTATTCTTGTACAACAAAACTTTTCACGCTTTTACAATTTAGTCTTTTCCTGAATCAAGATATCATAATTTACTTCCCAATGTTGTCATAACTCAAAACTTCCCTTTTTATCACTTATTTTCTTATTTTTCTATATCAAGGATAATATCTTATTATAGAAATTTTCGGGGGTATTACAATCTTGTATCACAACCATAGCATGATATGTGGCAAAAAAATAAAAAAATTAAAATCAATAAAAATTATTAAATTTTAATAAAATATAAAAAATTTAAATCTTATTAAAAATTATAAATAAATTATAAATATCGTAAAAAATTATAAAATTTTATAAAAATCATAAAACAGTTATAAAATGCATTAAAAATGCCCTTTAACCATTATTAAAATTAAAGACTCCCATTTTTTTATTTAAATCATCATGTGTTGCAAGAAAGCATGACATGTGGCAAAAAATGATAAAAATAAAAATAAATAAAATTTAGAGAAAAATTATAAAATATTTCTTTTGGTATGATAATTTTTATTTTTATACGAATTTTATATTTCTTTACATTTTTGTAATTTTCTTAGGACTTTATAAAATCTTAGAAATTTTTCTATATTTCTATATATTTTATATTTTTTTACAATTTTTATAATTTTTTTAATTTTAATAAAATTTAAATTCTTTTATATTTTTATTAAAATTTAATAGTTTTTATAATTTTTTATTGATTTTTATTTTTTTATATTTTTTTGCCACATGTAATACCATGGTTGTGACACATGATTACTTTAACTGAAAAAATTAAGGGCAGTTAACTTTAACGGTCAACTGCTAAAATTAATGGTCAAATAACATTTTTTTATGCATTTTGGTAATTCAAGTTATAACACCCCCAACCCGTATCCCTCGCCGGAACTGGGTTACGAAGCATTATAGGAGTTTACAGATCAAACAGGTAGAAATTTCAAACATTTCATAGAATCAAAACAAGTCATCAAAGCATCATTTTAATCCAAATTATAAACATATCAAATCCAAATCAATTTTGCCTAGTTCATGAGCACTTAAACATAGAATTAAATTCACATGCACCTATCTAGATTTAGTTCAATTTACCATGCCATAATATGGCTTCAAAAACAAACACATATTTATAAGTATAAAACCAACCAAAATTAAACTTATAACCTCATTTACAATCAAACCACAAAATAACTATTATTTAGACACAATACGTACATGCCGACACAAAGGATAAACATCACCACATTTGAGTTCGGGTTCGTTGTTGGATGCTGAATCGGCGATCAAAAGTTAAGTACCTAACCTACGCACTGAAAACAAAACCGTACGCTGAGTATAAACTCAATGGTATTTCTATAATCCAAATATTTAAAGATAAGAAATTACCAATATACAATTTAAATGTAAACACATATTAATATTTAATTATTACAACAACCATATCATATTTCATTTGTTTCACAAATATCTCAATTCTCATACTTGCTATATAAATAGATTTTCACAATTTATTTCACATTTCATTATACAATTCCAATATCCATATATTTGCAACATATTTCACATTCTATTTTCAATTCACTATTTCTTTTTCATTTCTCATACCATGAAATTTCAATATCAATTATAAAACTTTATTATTCATTTACCCCTATTAATATGACTCGGACTCGAACAGATACACGGATCCAACCAAAACACACCAGTTTAGCACCCAGTGCCTTATTGGATAATTCGAAGTAATAATTTGACACCCAATGTCTCATCGGCTAAACCGAAGTAAATTGGCACCCAGTGCCTCATCGAATTAATCTGAAGTAGTAAATTGACACCCTGTAACGCCCCCACGCCCGAGACCGTCGCCGGAGTCGAGTATGAGGTGTTACTAAGCTTAGTTTAACATTTTTAGAACTTTGGATTATTTGTTTCTACATTCACAGCTTTTAAGCTACTTGGGTCACAGTCACAAGAAAAATCATATCTCGAGTTACGAAACTCGAAATTAAGATCCGTAAATTTTCCCTTAATCTAAATTCATATACCTATCTACTAATTTTTTTCTAGAATTTTTGGTTGGGCCAATTAGTACAGTTTATTAGTTAAAGTTACCCCTGTTTCAGGACTCAACTGGTCTGACCTCTGTTTACTACGAACCACATTTCTCTCTGTACAAAATTCATATGACTATGAGATTTGTTTCTACTAAAACTAGACTCAATAAGGATTCTGAGGATATAAAATACACCACCTAATTATATCTTGAAAATTTATGGTGAATTTCTAAAGTAGTAACAGGGGATTCAGAAACTGCTATAACTCTGTTTCACTAAAATTCAAATATCTTCTAACATATAATTCCTTTACTTGTTTCATTTGTTTCATGTGAAACTAGACATAATAAGCTTCAATTTGATATGTAGTTCATCACCATATTCAATTTCTATGATTTTTAGTAAATTTTCAAACTCGCGTCAGTGTTGCTGCAGTATTCTGTTTATGGCAAATTTCATCCTTTTTATGAGTTTTTATGCACTAAATATCTTAATAGTTTTCCTTAACATCAAACATAATCTACACTAACCATTTTCATAATTTATCATTATCAAGCATTTCCTCAACCATTCCACAACCATACCATAAGATCATTTACACAAAATAGGTATATTGCTATACATGCCATACTTAAATTTACACGCCATTTACCAAAAGTCTTCCGGATAGTGTGACTGAGCCTTCGACCTATCCCGACTCCTGAGCTGGCTTGTCCAAAACTACAATGAGTAAGAAGGAGGGAGTAAGCATAAATGCTTAGTAAGTTCATATGCAAATAATAACATAATAAACAGTTATACCAATCAACATTAGCATACATCACTAAAACACATATCACATTTCTGATCATTTTTCATCATCTTATTACCTTATAGTGGTTGTATCAATACTCAACCCGAGGGTTAAATACATACCTGTCCAAAATATCCATTTCACATCACTCACCAATACGTCTCTTTACATCTTGAATATTCCTCCATTGAGTAGAACTTTACCCGTTGAACACATCAGAATATAATTCGGATACACGGATAAATTGCACATAAGTGCCACATATTCAATCAAGCAATCATGTAACCCGCCCATAAGCGAACTCGGACTCAACTCAACGAGCTCAGGCGTTCGCATCCATAAGTGAACTCGGACTCAACTCAACGAGTTCGGATGCCTAGTTACATCTCACGAACTCGGACTCAACTCAACGAGTTCGGACATTCGCATCCATAAGTGAACTCGGACTCAACGAGTTCGGACATTCGCATCCATAAGTGAACTCGACGAGTTCGGATGCTCAACCATCCTAGTGACATGTCACTTGGATCCTAATCTATTCCTAAGGTTCAAACGGGATTTTTCTCGAACACTTATCCTTGCCGTCTTCCGTAGAATACCGAAATCAATACTCGGTAACAATTATATTTAACAAATAGCTCACATAATTTACATATTATTTGAAATTAACCACAAAGCATACATTTCATAATGAAATTCAACATAACACATAATTAATATCAATAACTTAAAAATAACAATTATGCTACATTATTTACACATGAACTTATCTTGGTACCAAAATACAAAGATTTTGCAATTTAGTCCACAATCTTTTCTTTTCCTCGATTGAGGTCGATTCCACGTCTTTCTTGATTATGAAGCTTGAAAGTTGAAGAAACCCTAGCTATGGTGAGAGTGAAGTTTCGGCAGCAAATAAATGGGGAAGATGACTATTTTGTGTTATTTTTCCCATTTTATTTCATTTAATATCAAAATGACCAAAATGCCCCCTCCTCACTAAACTTTCAAAAATTCCTTCCATGTCCTAATTTTGCCCATGAACTTAAAATTGGTAAAATTGCTATTTAAGACCTCCTAATAAATATTTCAAAGCAATTTCATACTAAAAACTTCTAGAATGCAAGTTTTGCAACTTATTCGATTTAGTCCCTACTTTCAATTTAAGCACTTTAGGCATAGAATTTCATCACGAAATTTTCACACAATCATGCAATCATATCATAATCATCAAAATAATTATAAAATAATTATTTCTATCTCGGATTTGTGGTCACGCAACCACTATTCTGATTAGGCCCTAATTCGGGATATTACAACTCTCCCCCCTTTAAGGATTTTCGTCCTCGAAAATCTTACCTGTAAACAGATGTGGGTATTGATTTCTCATAGTTTCTTCGGATTCCCATGTAGCTTCTTCTACTCCATGCCTTTGCCACAACACCTTCACAAGTGCAACATTTTTATTCTTTAGTTGTTTGACCTCTCGAGCTAAAATCTTAATCGGTTCTTCTTCGTAGGTCATATCTGGTTGTAGTTCAATTTCTGTCGGTGAAACTACATGTGAAGGATCCGAACATACCAACGTAACATAGATACGTGGAACACATCATGAATCTTCTCCAATTTAGGTGGTAATGCTAACCGATATGCTACCGGTCTAACTTTTTCAATTACTTTATACGGCCCAATAAAACGCGGACTTAATTTGCCCTTTCGTCCAAATCTAAGGACTTTCTTCCACGGAGACACCTTTAAAAATACTTTATCACCAACTTGAAATTCAATGTCCTTTCATTTTAAATCTGCATAAGATTTCTGTCTATCTGAAGCAGCTTTCAAACAATCTCGAATTACCTTCACTTTTTCTTCAGTTTCTTTTATTAGATCAACATCTGATTTTCCTTGAATTCAGTCCAATTCAAAGGCGTTCGACACTTACGACCATACAATGCTTCATAAGGTGCCATTTTCAAGCTCGTCTGATAACTATTGTTGTAAGCAAATTCTACCAGCGACAAATATCTTTCCCAACTTCCTTGAAATTCCAATACACAACATCTGAGCATGTCTTCAAGAATCTGAATTACTCTCTCTGATTGTCCATCAGTTTGTGGATGAAAAGCAGTACTGAAATTTAACTTTGTACCTAACGCGTCTTGCAACTTTTGCCAAAATCGCGAGGTAAACCTTGGATCTCTATCTGAAATAATCGACAATGGTATTCCGTGTAATCTAACAATTTCTCTAATATACAGTTCAGCCAACTTGTTAAGAGAATAATTCGTACGTAACGGGATAAAATGAGCCGACTTAGTTAATCTGTCAACTATTACCCAGATGGCATCTTTCTTTCCTGGAGTCAATGGCAATCCTGAAACAAAATCCATAGTAATCCGATCCCATTTCCATTCAGGAACCATTATAGGCTGAAGTAATCCCGAAGGCACTTGGTGTTCAGCTTTCACCTGTTGACAAATTAAGCATTTGGACACAAACTCTGATATATCTCTTTTTATTCCATTCCACCAATACATTTTCTTCAAGTTATTATACATTTTCGTACTACCCGGATGAATCGAGAAATAACTACTATGTGCTTCCTGTAGGATCTTTTGAATCAATTCCTCATTCTTTGGTACATAAATCCGATCTTTAAACATTAAGCACCCATCAGAACCAATTTTGAAATCTGACTCTGTATCAACTTCACACTGTTTTCTCTTGGCTTGCAAATCTTGATCATCTTTCTGAGCTTCAGAAATCTCTTGTAAAAACTTTGGTTTTGCTCTTAACTCTGCTAGAATCGAACTATCATCTGACACTTTCAACTGAGTGTTCATAACTCTCAAAGCAAACAACAACTTTCTGCTCAAAGCATCAGCAACCACATTCGCTTTTCCCGGATGATAATCAATAACAAGCTCGTAATCTTTCAATAATTCCAACCATCTTCGCTGTCTTAAATTCAAGTCTTTTTGTGACATCAAGTATTTAAGACTTTTGTGATCGGTATATACTTGGCACTTTTCACCATACAAATAATGTCGCCAAATTTTCAAAGCAAACACCACCGCAGCCAATTCCAAATAATGAGTAGGATAATTCCTCTCATGAGGTTTTAACTGCCTCGAAGCATATGCCACCACTTTTCCTTCTTGCATGAGCACACACCCCAAACCATTTAGGGAAGCATCACTATACACCACAAATTCTTTACCTGATTCGGGCTGTACTAACACTGGTGCCTCTGTTAATAACTTTTTCAATTCTTCAAAACTCTGTTGACATTCTTTCGTCCATTCAAATTTAACATCCTTTCGGAGTAATCTAGTTATAGGAGCAGCAATTATAGAAAATCCATTTACAAACCGCCGATAATACCCAGCTAGCCCTAAGAAACTCCTAACTTCAGTTACATTTTTCGGTGGTTTCCAATCAACAATGGCTGAAATTTTACTAGGATCAACCCGTATACCATCATCTAAAACAATATGACCCAAAAATCCAACTTCCCGGAGCCAAAATTCACTTTTACTAAACTTAGCATACAGCTGCTTATTTCTCAAAGTTTGCAAAACTATCCTCAAATGCTCAGCATGCTCTGTCTCATCTTTTGAATAAATTAAAATATCATCTATAAACACCACAACAAATTTGTCCAAGTATGGCCGAAATATGCGATTCATTAAATCCATAAACACAGCAGGAGCATTTGTCAATCCGAATGGCATAACTAAAAATTCATAATGACCATACCTTGTTCTAAAAGCAGTTTTTGGCACATCCGACTCTTTTACCCGCAGTTGGTAATACCCAGATTCAAGTCAATCTTTGAAAACCATGTCGCTCCTTTTAGCTGATCAAACAAATCATCAATTCTTGGCAACAGATACTTGTTTTGATTGTCACCTTGTTTAACTGCCGATAATCAACACACAACCTCATAGAACCACCCTTCTTTTTCACAAATAACACGGGAGCACCCCAAGGTGAAAAACTCGGTCTCACAAAACCTTTATCAGTCAACTCTTACAACTGCGACTTTAATTCCTTCAACTCTGCTGGTGCCATTCTATACGGAGCAATCGAAATCGGAGCTGTTCCCAGTATCAAATCAATACCAAATTCTACTTCCCTGACTGGAGGCAAACCCGGTAATTCTTCTGGAAATACGTCCGCAAATTCACACACAACCGGCACTGATTCAACTTTCTTTTCAACTTCTTTTGTATTAATTACATACGCCAAATAAGCTTCATAACCCTTTCTCAGATATCTTTGAGCCGACATTGAAGAAATCACACTAGGCAATGCCTCTGATTTATCTGATTCAACCCGCAGAGTTTCACCATTTCCACACTTTAATTCTATAATCTTTTCTTTGCAATCTATTTTAGCATCATGCAATGTCAACCAATCCATACCCAAAATAACATGAAACTCATCAAACGGCAACAACATCAAGTCGGCCGGAAAGTAATGATCCCGAATCATTAAAGGACATTTCTTACATACTTTATCGACAGTCACACATTTGCCTAACGGATTCGACACTCTAATCATAAATTCTATGTTCTCAACATGTATATTCATACTAGACACCAATTTCATGCACACATATGAATGAGTAGAACCGGGATCAATCAAAGCAATAACATTAACATTATAGAGGGAAAATGTACCGGTGATCAAATCAGGTGAGGAAGCATCTTCACGCGCTTTAATAGCTAGCCGGAGCCCTTCCTTCAGGTCTAACTGGTGCATCCCTGGCTTCATTCTTACTGCTTGCTTCATTTCCATCTTTTCTCGAATATCTTCCTCTCGAGTCTGCACCACTAGCTTTTGTATTCTAAAATTTTTCTTTTTCAGCTCTCTCTGGGCAGTCTCTAATAAAATGATCCGGAGAACCACATCGAAAACATTCATTTGCTCTACACAGACCAAAATGATTTCTACCACACCGCTGGCACTCAGGTTTAACAAATCTCGAGTTCCCTACACTGGCTGCCGAAGTAGTCTGGGATTTAGGACCCACATTTTGCTTCTTATAATTCCCATATGATTGCCCAGCTAAAGCTTGGGAACGAGGATTCATATTCCTTGACTTTCCAGGTTGCTGTGAAAATGAACCACTCATCGGTCTTTTCTTCCAATTTCTAGTCTCAGCCTCTACCTTTTTCTTTTCTTTAAGTAATTCTTCGGCCTTACAAGCTCGATCAACCAATACTACCATTTCTTTTAATTCAAGAATTCCAACAAATACCTTGATGTCTTCGTTGAGCCCTTCTTCAAATCGTCGGCACATCTTGGCCTCTGTAGGAACATACTCTCTGGCATACTTACTTAATCGAACAAACTCTCTTTCATATTCTGTAACCGTCATATTACCTTGCTTCAGCTCAAGAAATTCTTTACGCTTCTGATCAATAAATCTTTCACTAATATATTTCTTCCGAAACTCTTCTTGAAAGAATTCCCAAGTTATTTTCTCTTTCGGTACCACCGAAATCAAAGTCTTCCACCAATTATAAGTTGAATCCCTCAACAAAGATATAGCGCATTTCAAACATTCTTCAGGTGTACAAGATAATTCGTCAAATACCCGGATTGAATTTTCAAGCCAGAACTCTGCTCTCTCGGCATCATCATCAATATTTGCTTTAAATTCTTCGGCCCCTTGCTTGCGAATTCTATTAACTGGAGTTCTATGAAATTTCATCAGATCCATACCTTAAGGCATCGGGGGTACAGGTTGAGGAATTGGGGGAGGTGGGGGAGGTTGTACATTCGGGTTCGTACGAACAAACTCAGTGTACCATGCACTCATCATTTGGAGAAAGGCTTCCCAACCCCTTTCTCCTCCTCCTTGACCAACAGTAGGAGGTGGATTTTCAGTCGGCGCTGCTCCTTCAGCCGGAGCTGGCGCATTACTCTCTACTTCATCTGCCACAGTTGGATCGGGATCCATTTACTATATAAAAAAATCATTTAAAAAGGTCAGAAGTCGTCACACTATCACAATTTATACATATGGCATGTATAGTAAAATTCGTACATACAACACGTAGTCCGAGAACTGACTAAACCTGCTCTGATACCACTAAATGTAACGCCCCCACGCCCGAGACCGTCGCCGGAGTCGAGTATGAGGTGTTACTAAGCTTAGTTTAACATTTTTAGAACTTTGGATTATTTGTTTCTACATTCACAGCTTTTAAGCTACTTGCGTCACAGTCACAAGAAAAATCATATATCGAGTTAAGAAACTCTAAATTAAGATCCATAAATTTTCCCTGAATATAGACTCATATACCTATCTACTAATTTTTTTCTATAATTTTTGGTTGGGCCAATTAGTACAGTTTATTAGTTAAAGTTACCCCTGTTTCAGGACTCGACTGGTCTGACCTCTGTTTACTACGAACCACATTTCTCTCTGTACAAAATTCATATGACTATGAGATTTGTTTCTACTAAAACTAGACTCAATAAGGATTCTGAGGATATAAAATACACCACCTAATTATATCTTGAAAATTTATGGTGAATTTCTAAAGTAGGAACAGGGGATTCAGAAACTGCTATAACTCTGTTTCACTAAAATTCAAATATCTTCTAACATATAATTCCTTTACTTGTTTCATTTGTTTCATGTGAAACTAGACATAATAAGCTTCAATTTTATATGTAGTTCATCACCATATTCAATTTCTATGATTTTTAGTAAATTTTCAAACTCGCGTCAGTGTTGCTGCAGTATTCTGTTTATGGCAAATTTCATCCTTTTTATGAGTTTTTAAGCACTAAGTATCTTAATAGTTTTCCTTAACATCAAACATAATCTACACTAACCATTTCCATAATTTATCATTATCAAGCATTTCCTCAACCATTCCACAACCATACCATAAGATCATTTACACAAAATAGGTATATTGCTATACATGCCATACTTAAATTTACACGCCATTTACCAAAAGTCTTCCGGATAGTGTGACTGAGCCTTCGACCTATCCCGACTCCTGAGCTGGCTTGTCCAAAACTACAATGAGTAAGAAGGAGGGAGTAAGCATAAATGCTTAGTAAGTTCATATGCAAATAATAACATAATAAACAGTTATACCAATCAACAATTAGCATACATCACTAAAACACATATCACATTTCTGATCATTTTTCATCATCTTATTACCTTATAGTGGTTGTATCAATACTCAACCCGAGGGTTAAATACATACCTGCCCAAAATATCCATTTCACATCACTCACCAATACGTCTCTTTACATCTCGAATATTCCTCCATTGAGTAGAACTTTACCCGTTGAACACATCGGAATATAATTCGGATACACGGATAAATTGCACATAAGTGCCACATATTCAATCAAGCAATCATGTAACCCGCCCATAAGCGAACTCGGACTCAACTCAACGAGCTCGGGCGTTCGCATCCATAAGTGAACTCGGACTCAACTCAACGAGTTCGGATGCCTAGTTACATCTCACGAACTCGGACTCAACTCAATGAGTTCGGACATTCGCATCCATAAGTGAACTCGGACTCAACGAGTTCGGACATTCGCATCCATAAGTGAACTCGACGAGTTCGGATGCTCAACCATCCTAGTGACATGTCACTTGTATCCTAATCTATTCCTAAGGTTCAAACGGGATTTTTCTCGAACACTTATCCTTGTCGTCTTCCGTAGAATGCCGAAATCAATACTCGGTAACAGTTATATTTAACAAGTAGCTCACATAATTTACATATTATTTGAAATTAACCACAAAGCATACATTTCATAATGAAATTCAACATAACACATAATTAATATCAATAACTTAAAAATAACAATTATGCTACATTATTTACACATGAACTTACCTTGGTACCAAAATACAAAGATTTTGCAATTTAGTCCACAATCTTTTCTTTTCCTCGATTGAGGTCGATTCCACGTCTTTCTTGATTATGAAGCTTGAAAGTTGAAGAAACCCTAGCTATGGTGAGAGTGAAGTTTCGACAGCAACTAAATGGGGAAGATGACTATTTTGTGTTATTTTTCCCATTTTATTTCATTTAATATCAAAATGACCAAAATGCCCTCTCCTTACTAAACTTTCAAAAATTCCTTCCATGTCCTAATTTTGCCCATGAACTTAAAATTGGTAAAATTGCTATTTAAGACCTCCTAATAAATATTTCAAAGCAATTTCATACTAAAAACTTCTAGAATGCAAGTTTTGCAACTTATTCGATTTAGTCCCTACTTTCAATTTAAGCACTTTAGGCATAGAATTTCATCACGAAAATTTCACACAATCATGCAATCATATCATAATCATCAAAATAATTATAAAATAATTATTTCTATCTCGAATTTGTGGTCACGCAACCACTATTCTGATTAGGCCCTAATTCGGGATATTACACACCCAGTGTCTCATTGACTCGAAGCTGAAGAAATCCCTAAACTTTTCCAATCCTCATGCCATCTATATCCGACTCAGCTCCATACAGTCACTTTTCAAATACAAACAATATTCATTTCAATTCAAATAATCAATATGTTCAATATATTTATATGCCAATTCAATCAATATAAATTCAATAAATTCATCACATACTAAATCAATCCATTTAAATTGCAAAACACAATAATTCTCACATCAATACTTACCATATACATTAAATCAATATTACAACAATTAATAACTAGCTTCGGATTATAGAAATACAAACTAGAAATTCCAAGCTATTCCACGTCGACTTTATCTTTCCCCTTTTTAGTCAAGGATTCCGGTATGTCGTTAGCTACGAAATTAAAACAATTAAAATTTATTAATACAATATAATTTAATTTCATATTAAAATTTTCAATTTTTACTCAATATTTGTCTAATTTCCAATTTAGTCCCTAAACCGAGACTAATTTCATTTCTTCACAATTTAATTCTTTATTTTCACGCAAATTCCATTTTGGACTAAATTCAACTCCCTATTTTCACAATTTTAAAATTTTAAATTTTAAATTCCACATAAATTCCTAAATTTTAAAATTTTCACAATTTAGTCCCTATTACACAAAATTTACTATTTGTTCTACAATTTACTCCTTTTTCATTTCTAGCTTAAAAATTTATCAATTTAGTCCCTAATACTAAAATTATTCAACATAGACAACACTTAAAAACTCAATAATTTCTAAAATTTTGACATGAGTCGAATAGTATTTAACACCAAAATTCTAAAAATATAAAAATTACAAGAAAAAGGATTAAAATGACTAACCAATTGAACTTTAAACTTTAAAACCCTAATGTCTCATTTATTTCTTTTCCTTTTTCTTTTCTTTCTTTTTCTCTCTGTTTTGTTTCTATTTTGTTTATTTTATTTATTATATTTACTTATTATAATATATAATATAATATATATACTTAATGATTAAGATATAATATTATAATATATATTTTAACTTTGTTGATCTTATGCCCCTCATTTAAGAAGAATGGCATAATTACTCTTTTAGTCCCTTTAATTTTCTTTAATCTATAATTAAACTTTTACCGTATATGCAATTTAGTCTTTATACCTAATTACTCTTAATTCATGCAAATTCACTTAATCAAAACCATATTAACTATACGACTAGCTTCGTAAATATTTTTAATAAATATTTAAGAGTCCGATTTATGGTAACGGAGTCTCAAAAATGCACTTTTTTATAATTTGGTCCTTTTTAATTAATTAACTATCGAAACGTTAAAATTTCTTAACGAAACTTTAATACCACCTTAATGACACTCCATAAATATTTATAAAAATATTTACGGCTCAGTTTATAAAAATAAGATCCCGATACCTCATCTTCTAAAACCACTTGAACTTAATAAATCACTTTTATAACATAAATTATCAAATCAAAAACCTTTTTTTAAAAATCACATTTGACTCGTAAACATTAAATAATAATATTTACGAACTTACTCGTCAGATTTGGTGGCCCCAAAACCATTATTTTTGACACCACTGAAAAAAGGGTTGTTACACAAGTACTCAATAGAGTGGAAAAAAAAAAGAAAGAGATTAATTGTTTTTTCTAAAAAAAAGTTGGAGGGTTTTTTGGTACATTTTAAGAGTTCAAGTACCCAATTGAGTCCAAAAAAAGCATGGGCTTAATTGCTTTTTTGAAAAAATGTGAGAGCCTTTTTTTATATTTTTTGAAAGTTCAAGTATCCAACTGAGTGAAAAAAAAAAGTGACTTAATTGTTTTTTTTTAGGTATGAAGATTTTTTACACATTTAAGGCTTATTTTTTTAACGTTATTTTTCTTTTTCCCTTTCTCTTTTTTTAAAATAACCATAAAATAAAATGCTTTGAAATAACCATAACTCTTCTCCAACTCTTAAATAAGAGAAAAATATATTTATGCTCGATTTCATATCCTCTTACACTAGTAACAATACCATATCAACTGGGCTAAAATTCAATTGGCCTAAAATTCAATTGGCCTATTTTATATTTTCTTAGTTAAAAAGATGAGATGAAGTTAGAACATTACTATAATTTACATTAGGAATTCTATTACACGTGTATGTGAGTGAAAATCACTTATTCAGAATATAGAGGTGTGTTTGAAAATGACATAAATTAAATAATGAAACATATAATTTGAAACTAATTAATAATAACACATGAAATATGTATGATATTAAAATGGAACAAAATAAATTAAACCATGATTAAAACAAAATTTAAACACAAATTCATTATATTAAAAATATTAAAAGAGTACAATCGTTTATTACAGTATTGTCATCAATCTTGATTTAGTGTCGAATTAACTTGTGGCACTAACACAATTAACAAAGTTATTAATATATACAACTAATGAATGTAATGAATAATGCATATTAAAATAAAAAGTATGAAAAACATCTAAATAAAAATTTAGTTGTGTAGTAATTAATGATTGATATTATGAAAATTTTAAATTTTCTTTGGAATCTGATCTGTTATGTTTGACCCAAGTCATTGGTTTGGATTTCATCTAATTTAAAAATTAATTTTAAAAAATGTATTAGAAAATTTGAATATATTAATATTATATAAAAACAATTATTTCATTTAATAACTTTTTTTAAGAACATAACTTTCATTAATAAAAGAAATAAACATAAGCCTCGAAACAAGACAAAACATTGATCCGAGTGGAAAGTTGCCTTGGTACAAAGATATAACGTGAGGTTAATTGAAAAGGCAAGGAGACCCATTTAAACTAGAGGAAAATAACCCTCTAGAAAGCTAAAAACCTATTTAAGTTCCAATGTGATCCAGGATAAGCAAGAAAGCAAGATGAAAGAGATCAACGAAAGCTAAGATGTAGAAGGCTATCACGATTAAGCTTTGATAGGAGAAAAGTCGGTGCTTCATCTACCCAGAAACGATAGGAAATAACATGCATTGCTTCTTTGGCTAAGAGATGAGCAGCCTGACTCGCAAAACGATGCACGTGCCTAAACTCACACAAGTCAAAAACAAGTAGAAATAACTTCAACCTCAAACGCAAAGAGACTCAAAGGGTATCTATCCAAATTGGAGAAGGAGAAGCTCTTGATGACGGAGAGACCATCCCATTTTTAAATTATGTGGTGGAGACTCAAATCACGGCCAAATTGGAGAGCATATATACCTGCAATGGCTTTCGCCATAGATGCATCCAACACGTTATTTAACCGTTAATTTTAACAGTTAACTGTTTCATTTGTTTGTAATCCATGCATAAATATAATATTCTTAACCTGTCTCTGCATAAGTATAAATGATCGAGAAATATTATTGAAGCATATATGAAGCAAAAATCTTAGAGTTATTTGAAATTTTGAGCTTTAAATATTTTTATAAAATTATAAAAATTTAATTAAAAATTATTTGAGTTTTTTAAGTCAAAATGAATCAAAATAATGTAGTGGAGCAAGGTTGTGTACAATGCTGGGACAACGCTCGAGGTCTCGACATCGCACATATGACGTTGCGACATCACTTGCTATTTGGACGATGACATGACATTGCAAAGACGAGATTGTGACATTGTAGGTGAATGTTGTGTGTTAGAATTGTTAAAATCTTGATACAAAACTTAATAAATAATAAACTAGGATCTTTCATGTCAAATCATCAAGAGTAAGTAAAGAACAAAATTAGATGCAGAAACGTGCCTGAATTCATTGATTTCTTGAAACCTAAGGATCATGGGGTTTTGATATTCTTCCAAATTAGCACACAAGAAATTCAGAGAAGGTGGCTCTCTCTTTTCTAAAGATGGGATATTAGAAAAGTTAGCTTGTGTGTAATTTGGGGACCATAACCTTAATATATAACTTTGACACATTAGTCTTAATTTCTAATCAGTCCATCATCAATTAGAAATTAGTTACTAGAGTATTTTTATTTAATAATTAAAGCCCAATAAACCTTAACCAAATTAGATCACTTTTAATTTGGGCTAACCTATTATGATAGTAAATAATATGTAATTAATTATATTATATATGTGATGTCCATATTTTCCAACAATCTCCCACTTGGACCACATATATATACTGATTACCTTATAATTACATGTCATTATATAATTTTATGAGCTCAAAACTTTACTATCATATCCAAAAATGGTATTCCGAACAATCTCGTCCATTAATTATGTTAACATAGAACCAAGGCAACTTTCGTTACATATATCGTAACTAAATCCATCCTTGATCATGTAAATTAACAACCAAATGACATAGATCAAGTATGGATGTGTTGCATGGAAATTACATGTAATATGATCTAAACATGTCTATTTCCAACTGGTCCTCCTTAAACTTTAGTGAGATCAGAGTGTGAATAAACCAAATAAACTTTATTTCTACAAAAAATAAACTTAATATTCATAAACTGAAATAACTAAAAAATATCTCTGTAACATAAAAGCATTTAAAAATACAAACTCCCACTAAACTTAAATGACATTACACCCATATGAGCAGTGTGTTCTTATAAAACCTTAGGTGTAGCCCTTTAATAAGCGGGTCCACAATTATGGAGTTTGTCCTAATATGCTTTATAGGCACCTAACCACTTTAACAACTAGGAACTTAAAGTCTATGTGTTTGACTTTGATGTGCTACTATTGCTATTGGAATAAAAGATTACAATTTATTTTCACAATTTGCACCTTAGTGACAAAATATTGTATCCATATTCCATCAAAATCAGAGCCTGTATACCTGATAATCTCTAATTGATCAGACCTCTGATATGTGAGCATGTAATATTTTATTCTCTAAAAATACCTTATAACCCTTTTGGATGCTATCCAATAGTTCAAATTAGGGTTGCTTAAATATCTGCCTAACATCCGAGCAGTGTACACAATATTCCAATATATACAAACCTGAACATACATTAGGCTTCCCACTACTAAAATGTAAAAAATCTTATGCATTTCTGTAATCTCAAAATCATTCTTAGGGCATTTATTATTGACAAGCAATATGTCATTAACATACAAAACCAAATATAGAACCTTACTCCTACTAAACTTATGGTTTATATAATTATTAACCAAATTCATCTCTAAATTGAATGAGATAATCATTTGGTAAGATTTGTAATGCTATTGAAGAGAAGTCTGCTTAAGCCCATAGATGAAGTTCTTTAATTTGCAAATCATTAACTTTGCATTATCAGATACAAAGTTTTCTAGTTGTACCATATAAATGTATGATCAATGCTTCCATTGAGAAACCGTTAACTTAATATTCATCTGATGTAACTTAAGGTCAAAATATTCCACTAAAGCCATTATAATCCTTTCTCAAGCGGACCTTTTTAATGACATTCGTTCTTGAGGTTGTTGAGTTTTTTTGTTTTTTGGAACAATTATCTCATCTTGAATATAGAGTTGTTCAACATTGTTTTGTTGAGCTTCTAGAATCACTTCTTGATCAATGATAGGTATGAGAACTTGAACATCGTCAAAATTGATAGTAGGAACTGAGTTAGAATTTAGTTCCTTCTTAAAAGTAATGTCTCTAAATCCTCAAAAAATTTGTAGTTCTTATGTAACAACCCGTTTTTAGTCAAATCAGAATAGTGGTTTTGGGACCACAAATACGAAATAAAAATATTTATTTTATTATTTTAATAAGGTCTACAGCATGATAAATTAATTACATGAAAGTTTCGTAAAGAAATTTTACTGTTTAAATGCTTAATTCGGTAGAAAAGACTAAATCGCATAAATTGCAAAAGTGCTATTCTATTAGAAAAAGGTGTCAAATAGCTATGGTTTATTAAATTTAAGGTCCTTATGTTGTAAATAGACTATTATAAGGGTGAGTGGACAAATGGACATGCATAAATGAATTTTAATGGTTTATATTAAAGGTTAATATGGTAATTTGGTTATTTTAAGTATGATAATAAAACAAAAACATACTTTTAAGGCTATCATCTTCATCTAGCCGATTTTGAAGAAGAAAAAGACACCATTTTTGTGTTTTGAAGGTTCGACCATGGTACTTTGAGAATGTAAGTCCATTTTGTTCAGTTTTTGATGATTTCTATGTTTTGGTAATCGTTGCAGCTCAATATAGCTAGCCCGTACCTTAGATTTTGAAATTGTTAAAGATTTAACATGTTTCCATTGTTGAATGTTTGTGTAATTTGATGATTGATGATAGATTTGGAAGGTTTAATGTTAGATTAATAGTTTTTGTAAAGTGATTTTTGACAAAAATGTCAAAAAGGTGTTAAATTGAGAAAATGTGAAATGTAGTGGTTAAAAGTGTGAATAAATGAAAATTATGGACTGATAGGGGCATTATGGTAATTTTTCTAGCATGGGAGTCTTGAATTTCATTAATTTTTGAATTTGTGAAATAAAGACTAAATTGTGAAAAATGTAAAATTTGTGGGGCAAAAGTGTAAATGTGTTTTAAAGTTTATTTTGGACTAAATTGAATGAATAAATGATTGAATAAGTTGATTTTGAATATAATTAGATTAAGAAAAGCGGAATACGGACTTGGATCGGGGAAAAGATAAAGTTATCGACTAATCGACTCGATTCGTTATTTTAGCATTTGAGGTAAGTTTGTATGTATTAAGCATTGTAATAATTATGCTTTAATGCTTTGATATTTCATAAATTGTATATACGGGACTACAAATATGTTCGACGACAAATCGGTTATTTGTGGAACTTAGTGTGCGATACGACATATCTTCGGCTATATATGGCCCTTAGTGTGTGATTCGATATAGCTTCAGCTATATATGCCACTTAGTGTGCGGTTCGACATAGCTTCGGCTATATATGGCACTTAGTGTGAGATTTGAGATAGTTTCGAGTATGTACGACACTTAGTGTGCGATATATCGAGCATGTCACTTAATGTGCGAGACATTGAGTATTCAACAGCATTCCGTGTATGTATGAACTTGTTATGGATTGATGCAAGTATGTACATGTATGTTATGAGCTTAAATTCGAAGAAGCTACAAAGTTTGTTTATAAGCTTATGAATAAGCAATTGAAAGGTTTGCTAGTAATCACAAAGTACATAGTAATATGTTTAGATTGATGAATGTTGTATTTGTGATTAGTTAAGTTTATATCATACGAGCTTACTAAGCTGTGAAGCTTACTTTGTGTATTTTTCTATGTTTATAATGAATCAAGGCTAACTCAGATCCGGGAGTCGTCGCGAACATCATCACACTACCAAACGTCTAAGTTGGTACTTTTGGATTATACATTTTTTGGCATATGGCATGTTTAGGCTAGTTGTGGTATTTTGGGTTGTGATTATGGCCATGAGATTTGACTTGTATATTGTATATGTTTTGGTTTGTATATATAGCCATGAGTGATGGCTTATTTTGGTATATTTGGTATGAATGTGATTATGGTTTTATAGTTGTTCAAATGGTTAATTGATTTGTTGAGTATAAAATGCTTGAGAAATGCCTTGATGAGGTATGATTTTAGATGTTGTGTGGTTATTTATAAGGAAGTTATGTGAGTGTGAATTATGGTAAATGAACTATATGGATTTATATTGTTTTGGTGTGTATTTGGTTAAGTAAATGATAGTGACTTGAGATTTGGAATATATGAAAATATAATGGCATGAATTGTGCATTTGGTTGATGATTTTGGCTGCCTAATTGTATGATGAAATGGTACCATTTTGGTTGTTTACGTGAGCATGAATAAGGGTGGCAAATTGGCCCTACAAATGACCTATTTTTATCTACACGGGCAGAGACATGGACGTGTGCCTCAGCTGTGTGTGACACACGGTCATGGTACACGGCCGTGTGTCCCTTGGTGATGAAATTGAATTCAAGTCAGTATGCTCCACACAGTCTCACACACGGGTGTGTGACAGGCCATGTGGTACAAGTCTATATACTCCCTAATTGGCACACGGCCTAGTACACGGGCGTGTGACTTGGCCTTGTTGCATAAGTCAGTCTACCCTACAGGTTTGGAACGGCCTAGTACACGTTCTAGCACACAGGTGTGTGTGGACACTTCAAAGGGCACACGGGCTAGACACACGGGTGTGTGGTTGGCCGTGTGACCCAAGTCAGTATGAATGCCCTGTTTCTACACTGCCTGAGACACGGGCGTGTCTGGAGCCATGTGAGGCACATGGCCTGTTCATACCGGCGTGTGACCCCTGTAAGGTTGAAATTTTTTTCTAAGTTTTCTAAATTTTCATATGTTATCGGTTTAGTCCCAAACCACTTCTAAAGCATGTTTAAGGTCTCGTAGGCCCTTATAAGGGACAATGTGATTGTGTTGAATGATTTATGAGAATGAATGCTTTATGTTTGATAAATGTATGCTATATGTTGTAAATTGATTGGTAATACCTCGTAACACTACTCCAGCAACAGATACAGGTTAGGGGTGTTACATCTCATATCAAAATATTCCTAATTGTAGGATTATAAAACTCATAACCCCTAGATCACTCAGAATTTCTTTGACCCTTACACTTCGTAGACATCAAAGAAGTTAGAAGTGATGCCATCTCAACCTTATCGTTTTTTAGCAAAACGCTTCTCATTTTTGTCAAGGAAACACTTGGCTTGAGTAATCTTTGTAGATTTTGTGCCCCTAAAGGCTTCTAGAGTGTTGTGCTTCATGATCACCAGACTCATGCAATTTGAACGATCCCATCTCCCAAAATCCCTTTTAGCTCAAGGGTGTTTTCTGCAGTGAGAGGTGTGGGTTGTTCTTTCCTTAGTGTAAGACCTATGTCCATACAACTAATCACTATAAGTAAGTGCCTTTTCCATTCATTGAAATTAGTCCTATTAAGCATGAATATAAAATTTATATTAGCAGATATTGTGGCAGCAGAAGATGAACTAACTGAATATAGGACAGAAAATAAATAAAAACAAGCTCACATCAATATTCATAAGTAAACAATAAATTCAGGATAATTACTAATCCCATTTCAAGATACCAGACACAACATTAATATTAAGTCTTTAGACAGTAATATTAACAGTAAGCGGTTCTCTTGTTGTAGCAATCAAACATTATAAATTATGTCAAACAATAAATTAATCTTTGAACTAACATATTGCTCACATAAAGTACATTATAATTGTCATACATTTATCACCACATATGTCATTAAAATTCTGCCAAATATTAACTTACCTTTGGGTCAATTAATAAATGCATGAATCATAAAAATATATAATCATCTTGATATTTTAAATAAACTAATCTACACAAAAAAAAGTCACTTTGGCATCATTTTGTTTCAACTAATCTATTTAAAATATTAGACATACTTAATTAAATCTCAAAGCCAAAATCTGAATTTATTTATTTCATAATATTTCAAATTTAAACCAAAATAATTTGAATAAAGGTAAATCTTATATCAAGATATCGGGCACTCCATTAATATTTCATCTTTAGACAAAAATATTAACTTGTAAGTGATATCTTAATATAGTAGTCAAACACTGGCGATGAAAACATGTCGAAAAATAAATCTTCCTTTAGCCCGATTTATTACTCACATGTAAAATCAAATAACCGTCACATGTTTATTACCACAGTTGCACAAATATTATTAACCTTCCTTTAGGCCGATTAATATTAACATAAGTTATATGCATACAGCCTTTTATATTTTAAAACAAAATAATTTCAATAATAGAGGTCACTTCGACAACTTATTATTTTCAATTAAGCTATTTTAAAATATATAAAAATTTCAATATTCAAATTGAAAATTTTCATAATAGTCAAAGATCAAATTTGAAATTTCTGAATGCACTATAATTTTCAGAGTAACCCAAAATAAAATTGTCCAAATGAAGAAATTAAAAAAAAAACCCAAAACTTTAATATTTGACTTTTGTTTTTGTTTTTTTCTTTAAATTCTTTAAACATGAAGTCACCAAAATTTGCGAATCATAAAACATAATTGCACATTTATACATAATTGAATATGTAAATATTAACAACCACTTCATGTATATTAATAGCATAAGTCCATAAACCATAATGTGAAAGAGCTTAGCAATCGCCTATTTCACTTCACTTAATCAAATATCATATTCAAAATTATATCAACCACGTTCCCCCCTCCCCCCCAAAAAAAAAGAAAGAAAAATAATTTAAAGCATGATGCTTTGGTTTCTTGAGATCATATGTGTTTAGGCAAATGGCCATAATGATTTAGATGCATAGTTATATACTTATTTTGAATGTACATGATTGGTAAGTTAAATTCTTGTTATACGAACTTACTAAGCATTTAAAATGCTTACTCAATTTTCTTTTCTCTATTTTATAGTGCTTGGAAGCTCGTAAAGGTTGGAATCGATCGGAGCGTCATCACACTATCCTTCAGCACTTTTTGGTATAAATAGGAAACTTATTTTGGTACAATGGCATGTATAGGCTAACTTGGCCAATGTTGGCATGTAAATGGTTATTTGTAATCTAGCCATTGTAATGGCTAGTAATGGTATATTTAGTGAATATATACTTGAGGTTATAATATGGTTAATATATGTGTGCTTGGTATGGTTATATTAAATTATGGTAAACATATATGTCTTTCAAAAGTTAAGTTGAATACACGTGATGATATATCAATTATAATGTTAATGTTGGCTTGGTTTTAACATCTTAAATTGGTTGGTATATGTATGCAAGTATTAATGTAGGTACAAGAAAAAATTTGGGTGAGAAATAAGGCTTGGAAATGGTCTTATTTTATCTATACGGGTAGGCACACGGGCGTGTGTCTCAATTGTGTATGAAACATGGCCATACTCACAAGCGTGTGGTTTGGTCGTGTGTCCCTTGCATCTTATGAATTGAGAAACAAAATGCTCAGGATTGGTCACATGAGTAGAGACAAGGGCGTGTGTATCAACCGTGTGAAACACACAGCCCAACACACGGCTGTGTGAATCCTGCACCTATTTTTGAAAATTAAATTGTCCACACAGCCTAGCACACAGGCTTGTGGTTGGCCGTGTGACCCAAGTCTGTAGCTACCCTAATTTGAACACGGGCTGGGACACAGTCATGTGCCTTACATCGAATACTGACACAGCCTAAGACACGAGCGTGTCACCCGGCCGTGTGAGCCACACAGCCTGACCACACAGGCATGTGTCCCTTGTACCTAAGAAAAATTTTGAAATTTCGCGAAAAATTCTCTGAGTTCTTGATTTAGTCTCGACTTGTTTTTAATGTATAAATAGGACTTCAAGGGTTCATTTAAGAGATAATATGATTGAATTATGATTTGTTTCGGATATGAATAGTAAAAGAATGAATTAATTGTATTTGTTTTGTAAACTCCGATAATTCTCTGTAACCTTGTTCTGGTGACGGATATGGGTTAAGGGTGTTACATAAAGATCTAATCAAATAAGTCCATTTACTACTAAATGGATCAATTTAGTCCCAATACTATTAAAAAAATAAAAACAAAAGACTAAATTTGTAACGCCCCGTACCCGAGACCATTTCTGGAGTCGAACACGAGGTGTTAATAGACTTAATTCATTACTTAAACAGCTCATACAATTCATTTTAAAATTTCCAGACAAGCTGGCTAACTGCATCACAGTCGCTTTAAAAATCATATCTCGAGTTCTGAAACTCGAAATCCAATTCCGTAAATTTTTCCTGAAACTAGACTCATATATCTATCTACTAATTTCTTTCTAGAATTTTTGGTGGGGCCAATTAGTACAGTTTATTAGTTAAAGTCTCCCCTGTTTCAGGGTTCGACTACTTTGACCTCTGTGTATTACGAATCAGATATCTCCCTCTACAGAGCTTCAATGACTATGACGTTTGTCTCTAATAAAACTAGACTCAATAAGGAATCTGTACATATAAATCATGACTTCTAATTATCTTTGTAAAATTTATGGTGAATTTACAAAGTCAGAACAGGGGATCCAGAAATCGCTCTGGCCCTGTTTCACAAAAATTTAAACAACTCATAAAATATAACTCATATACCTATTTTGTTCCATCCATATGAAAATAGACTCATAATTCTTCAATTCCATATATTATTCATCATCTAATTCTATCTCTATGATTTTTAGTGATTTTTCAAACTCACGTCACTGGTGCTGTCTGAATCTATTTTATGGTAAATTTTACCTATTTCATGGTTTCCATGGATTAGCTAGCAATTTAGCATACATAACACCAAATATGATCATGATTAGCCATTCCAATGGCTAATCATTACCAAGCATTTCCATACCACTCAATAACCATATCATAAGACCATATATACAAAATGATTATAATGCTATACATGCCATACTCAAAATATACAAGCCATTATGCCAAGATGGTATACGGATAGTGTGAGCGAGCCTCCGACCGTTCCCGATTTCCGAGCTGGCTTGTCAAAACTACAAGGAATGAAAAGGAGGGAGTAAGCATAAATGCTTAATAAGTTCACATGCAAATAGCAAGTAACATAACCATATAAGCAAACATAAAACATCATTTGCATAATCATCACCAAGACATTCATATCACATTTGCATTTATCATCTTACCATATTGTTGTTATATCGATTTTTCAACCCGAGGGTTAAGTACATACCTGTTCAAAGTATCCATTTCACAACACTTACCAATACGTCCCTTTCATCTTGAGTATTCCTCCATTTCAGTAGAACTTTACCCGTTGAACACATCGGAATATAATTCGGATACATGGAAAGTTTGCACATAAGTGCCACATATGTAGCCAAGCTACCATGTAACCCGCCCATAAGTGAACTCGGACTCAACTCAACGAGCTCGGGCGTTCGCATCCATAAGTGAACTCGGACTCAACTCAACGAGCTCGGATGCCTAGTTACATCTCTCGAACTCGGACTCAACTCAACGAGTTCGGACATTCGCATCCATAAGTGAACTCGGACTCAACTCAACGAGTTCGGATGCTCAACCATCCTAGTGACATGTCACTTGTATCCTAATCTATTCCTAAGGTTCAAACGGGCTTTTTTCCTCGATCTCACATCTTTGCCGTCTTCCACGGAATATCGGAACCGATACTCGGTGATAGTTCATACTCATCAAGTAATTCACATAATTACATATTATTCAACAATAACCACAAAACATAACGTTTCATGATAATAATAAGCATCATATCATATAAACAACATTAAATTCCTTAAAACAACAATTATGTTACTACATTTACACATGAACTTACCTCGTATGCGAAAATGGCTACTTTTACCATTTCGTCCACAACTTGGTATTTTCCCCATTTTAGCCTGAATTTCAGTTTTCCTTGCTCTATCATTTAAAATATAGTCTAATTAGGACTCACATTATTCAAATTGACCCAAAATCATATTTTGGAAAAATTAAAATTTTGCCCCTAAACTTTTGCATATTTACACTTTTGCCCCTAGGCTCGGGAATTAAACTTTATTCCTTATTCTTATGTTTTATAACATGCTGATCATTTTTCCCTTCTATGGCAACATCAAATTCTCACTCTAACATGTACTTATGACTATTAGGTATTTTTACCGATTAAGCCCTTTTGCTCGTTTTCACTTAAAACCAAGTAGCACAAGTTGTCTAACATAATTTAAAACCTCATATTCTATCATAAAACACCAAAATACACAAATTTCACCTATGGGTATTTTTCCAAATATGAACCTTAGGTTGAATTATTGCTAGCATAAGCTTAATTGAGCTACGGGACTCCAAAAACGTAAAAATCATTAAAAACGGGGTTTGGAATCACTTACTATAGAGCTTGGAAGCTTGAAACAAACCCTAGCTATGGAGAACCCTTGAAATTTTGGCCTAATGAAGAAGATGGACAAAAATTGGCTTTTAATTTTGTTTTTAATTCATTTTAATAACTAAATGACCAAAATACCCTTACTACTAAACTTTCCAAAAATTCCTTCCATGTCCTAATTTTGTCCATGAACTTAAAATTGGTCAAATTGCTATTTAAGACCTCCTCATTAATATTCCAAAACAATTTCATACTAAAAACTTCTAGAATGCAAGTTTTGCAACTTATTCGATTTAGTCCCTACTTTCAATTTAAGCACTTTAGGCATAGAATTTCATCACGAAATTTTCAAACAATCATGCAATCATATCATAGAACTTAAAATAATCATAAAATAATTATTTCTATCTCGGATTTTGTGGTCACGAAACCACTATTCCGACTAGGCCCAAAATCAAGATATTACAAAATTTGAGTTGAGTTAACATTTACTGTTTAAAAAATATCATTTATTGTTTAAAATAGTTAATATTTTTAAAGTTTTTATGGTTCTATATATGAAATCTTTGTTTGAAATTGAACTACAATTGAGAAAAAATTCCAAACATTTTTATGCAATACATGTTAACTCTTTTACCTTTTGGATTTTTTTTATTCCTTTTAATAATATAAGAACTAAATTGATCAATTTAATAATAGATGGGCTAATGTGATTCAATCCTTATAATATAGAGAGCTTCGAAATACTTTAATCTTTTTCAAAAGAAAAAAAAATGCTAAACTAAACTTAATATTAGAAATCAAGTATCACGTGCTAGATACTATATTATCACTACACAAAAGATACTTGATAACAAATAAACAATTACTTTCAATCTTAATTCTCAATATGCAGCTCCTTCAGCTATGGCTTTCAAAACAAAATTGTCTATGATTGTCGTGAAACTAACTAAAAATTCGACTTAAGGCAAGCGCACCTATCGAACAGTAGTATAGTTATGGTGAGACCGGAAATATTGTATCCACGAGGACTAACAGTACTAGTAATTACTATCTTTTTATTATCTAGCCCGACAATTAAGAGAGTGTTCTATCTAAGACTAATTATCTAATTAACTAAGATTACGACAGAGATTAAAGTTGGAAAATATTTTTGGAAAACCGATGGAGGAGACAATATCCAAGGAAGAATCCACCTAGACTTCACTTATTACTTATGAATTAGACGATTTATTCACTTGACTTAATCCATATAAATCCCCGATTTATGTTAATATTTCTCTCGAGACTAAAAACAACTGACTCTAGGTTGATTAATTGAAATCTCTTTCTAATTAAAACCCCTATTTTCGCATTAACTCAATCTATAGATTCCCTTATTAGATTTGACTCTAATCCGGCAGATTTATGTCGTCCTATCTCTAGGATTGCATGCAACTCCGCTTAATTGTGAATGATCTACTCTTAAACAGGGACTTTTACTCCACTGTATAAGCACATCAAAAACCAGAATTAATATCCTGGAATATTAAAGCAAGGGTTAAAACTCACAATTAAGAATAAGAACAAGTATTTATCATATAATTCAAATAGTAATAAGATTCGTCTTAGGTTTCATCTCCCTTAGGTATTTAGGGAGTTTAGTTCATAATAATGGAAAACATCTTAAAATTGAGAAAACAATAAAACATAAAGAAACCCAAAGAACTTCTAAGGAAATTGAATGCAGATATTCAATCTTAAAGTAGATACTGCTTCTGAGCTGATTCTGATGGTTGTCCTTGAGTATTTCCTGCCTTCTACTCTATGTCTCCCCCTTGATCCTCTTCTAGGGTGTTTATATAGACTTTGGAATGCGCAAAATAGCCTAAAATTAGCCTTTTCCGAATAGAATTAGACTTTGGCTTGACAAGGACACAACTGTGTGCCACGTCCGTGTGAAGGTCCTCAGGCCGTGTGCAATTCTGACTTGGTTTAATGTCGACACGGCCATGCCACATGGGCGTGTGGCCTACCCGTGTGTTATACACGGGCGTGTGGACTACTCGTGTGGAAGTGCCTAGGCCTTGTGGAATACTGAGATAAGCCCATTTTGTCCCCTTTTTGGCCCATTTCTTGCTCTTTTCACCTTCATATGCTCACCTAAGTATAAAACATGAATTTAAAGGATTAAGAGCATCAAATTCTCTAAAACTTATGATAAATCATCCAAAAATATGTCAAGCATAGGATAAAAATATGTATATATTATGGTTTATCAGTCTGCAATGCCAATACAAGACAACGTCTTAGCTACAATGAGACCATTAAGTACAGCACCAAAGCCTACACTTCTAACCAAATAATTGATGCCCACATCAACATTCAACTTAACCAAAACTGATGGTGGCTTCATCCACTTAGCAGATGTGGAAACAACATATATATTCATAGCAAGTAGCTTAGCTGCAACTGCCAATTTATCATGCAAGTCCCTGTACCATACCACAACAACACTAAGTTACGGATTTTCATTAATTTTGGTAAAATTAGTTTCAGATTTGCTACACTTTTTAACAAGTTAGCATATAAGCTCTAAAAAACATCAAGGTGAATACCACAATGAAAAATATTAGTATGGGTGGAAAGTAAATCATTACATAAATGCCAATTAAAAGTTAAAGTAATTTAGATCTCCATATCATTTTTGCATCCAACACTGGTTGCACAGTAAAATTAGTAGCTTTATTAGCCAACTTTCTCGCTATTTCTACATGACAGGCTGACTCAATAATTCATAGGGAATATTGGTCGATAATCTCAAGGATTAGTATCATATCCATTGCCAATTGAGTTTGTTTATGGTTATGAAAAAGTTAAACCAAAGTAATTCATTGATTTGAAATTTTGGTTTATATTGGATCTAGGATTGAAACATTAACAACCCACTTTCCCTTAATTAAAAAAGAAGTAAAATATAAAATTAATGATTTTTATTACAATTAATGCATTTTACTAAATCACATTAAATAATATGACTTTCAACTTTGATGTTATTTGTCTAAAACCCAACACTCGATTCAATTGTCGGATTTGAATGTGCAATGTTACATTACGTCGTTGAAGCAACTCAAGCCACTATAACACAAATACAATCAATCCAATCATCAAAATAATTCATATGCATGCATTTATACACCCAATGGCTTCATTTCATCAATTTACGAGGTTATAAGGGTTAATTTCAAAGTTAGGACTAGAATCCAAACTCAATTGTTAAATTTCAAATTTATGCCTTGAGACAGGGATTTTTATGTCTCAAGGCAAGTCATAATTATTTTGGGATTTTTAGCTTCAAAGTTAGTATGTCTCGAGACACTACACATTGTGTCTCAAGGTAAAGTCCTTTATGTTTCAAGATTCGCCTTCACTATTTTCCTATTTTTGATTCGATGTTTGAATGTCTTGAGAGAAAGGATTCTTGTCTTAAGACAAGGGATTCTTGTCTCGAAACTTGAAGCAGGGTAAAATCTATTTAGCTTCGGTGTTCTTATATCTTGAGACAAAGGTTACTTGTGTCGAGACCTAGAAACAATTGTCTCGAGACTATACAAATATGTCTCGAGACCTTAGGCTCTTGAATGCAAAATTTAGAATAACTTTGTTCTAATGTCCAAATGGCCTAAATGGAACATTTTCCAACATTCAAACCTCACCTAATAAAAAATATTACACCAATTTAATACATGTAGACACAATTAAACGTCATTAAATCATAGTATCCAAAACATTAAGATTTAATCTACAAATTAACACATTCAAACTTATATAAACAAACATAGATAATCACAATTCAAGTGATAAAACTTATTTTTCAAAAGATTTATAGGTCATAATGTCAAAAGTACCAAATATTAACTTAAGAGCATACCAACTAACCTAAGTATATGCGACAAGTCTCAAAACACATGTATGTATACAAAAATATCAAGATGTCTTCTGAACGAAGTTTGGGGAAATTGGATGGTTAAGCTCGAGTCTATTAAAGCACTCATTTGAGACATGTGCATGTACGTTGAGCAATAGGGATCAATGGTGCTAACATGATTCAAAAAAATAATCAATTATAACAAAAAATAAACATGTACATTTAATATGAAATTCAATTATAACATAAATTATGTTTACATTTCTTGTAACAGCCTAATTTTCAGTGGTATCGGGAATAGAGATTTGAGATCACTAAATCCGACGGGTGAGTTGAAAATTTAATAAATTAATACCTATGAGTCAAATGTGAATATAAAAGCATTTTTGAATTAGTGAATTTGGTGATTTAAAAGAATTAATTAGGTAAATTGGGTCGAGAATGAGGTATCGAGACCTCAACTTCATAAATCGAGCCATAAATATTTTTTGAAATATTTATGGAGTGTTGCTAAGGTAGTAATAAAATTTAGTCAGAAAATTTTCACGTTTGGGTGGTTAATTAAATAAAAAGGACTAAATTGAAAAGGGTGTAAAAGTTGCAAAAGGATTAAATAGCTCAATTGTCAAATGAGTAAGGACCTAAAGTGCAAATAAGCCCAAAGGAGATATTTTGGGCGGCAATAGCTGAGAAAAATCAGGAAATGGGTGAAATAAGGGTAAAATTAGAAAATTGACAAAATTGACTAAATAAAAATGGGACTAAATTGGAATATCTAGAATTCTCTTCATTTCTCTTCATATTCATCAGCTGAAAAAAATCCATGGAGGAGGGTTCAAGCTGGTTTTCATACTCTAGCTTCATGTAAGTTTAATTCTTGCTTTCTCCTTGAAATTTTTATGTTTTTGGACTTTTACAATTGGGTCCAACTTACTATTTCATTAGTTTTTGATTCCATGTCTAATTTTTGAAGTTGTTATGGATGAGTGCTGGAAGTATATGATGATTTGGCATGGAATTAGAGCTTCAAATTGTTTATATTCTGATTTTATTGAAAGAATTGAATAGAAAGTGAATGTTTGGGACCTAATTGTAAAAGAGTTTGAAGTTAGAGTTTTATGTGGAAATTATGAATTTAAATAGTTATGAAATAACTTATAATGTCTAGAAAAAGTATTAATTGAGAAAATTATCTTAATTGAGGGGTTAATTGAGCAAGGAGTGAATTGTATGAATTGTTAAATTTGGGGTAAAATGGAAATCAACATTTTGCACTAAAACTGTTTTGGGCAGCAACAGTAGTTTAACTTTGAAAAATCACCAAAAATTGTATAAATTGAATTATAGGATGAATAAAATATGAAATTAAAACTTATTGAGTGTAGTTTCTCATAAATTAAATTATGTAAGCAATGGAATTGTAAATCATGAGATACAATAACTTTTGTGAGACAAGGTCAGAATGATTTCGGGTTCCCCTATTCTGAATTTGGAAAATCATAAAAAATTGGACAAAAATAATTAGAGGTTTAAATTTATATGTTTAGAATCCTGAATGAGTCTATTTTCAAGAGAAACAAATGAGGACTTCATTCGAATCTTGTACTAGAAGATAATTAATTTTTAGTGAAGAAGGGTCGGAACTGTCAGAAAGTAGAACAGGGGAGACTTCAATGAATAAACTGTATTAATTGGCCCAACCAAAAATTATGAAATTTTTATGGTAAGAATACATATGAGTCTAGTTTTTGGTAAAATTTATGGATATTAATTTGGAGTTCTTTAGCTCAAGATAAAAATAATTTAGTGACTATGACACAGATGGATAGCTTGAATATTCACATAAGTAGATAGTGAAAATTATGGATAATGTTACCTACAAGTGTGTTGTTTATACTAAGGATGTGGATGGAGAGGAGGAGGAGGAAAATATACAAAAATATATGAATGACTCGTGTATAAATTAATCACATGCCCGATTATAATCGATAAGTTTTGGATTAGAAATGATATAATATTTTATTTGGTATATTTATTATGAAATTATGATTATCGTTATAATACAAAATTGAACTTGTGAGTTTATATGGCTAAATTTTAGTGATTATTTGTTAATTTTATGAATTTCATGATGTGTTATTTCATATGTATTGATGATAAAATCGTGAATAATGTAAAAGCATGAAAATTGAATAAATGATCAAATTGAGCATTTCAGTTCAATGACAAGATGAATTGAAGGAAAAGACCATGGTTGGACCATGGCAACAAGTGATAAGTGATAGCTTCGGCTACACTTATCTGATCAAGGAAAAGTGAAAGTGATAAGTGATAGCTTCGGCTACACTTATCTGATCAATGACAAATGACAAGTGAAAAGTGGTAGCTTCAGCTACCTGGTCAGTGAAAAGTGGTAGCTTCTGCTACCTGATCAGTGAAAAGTGGTAGCTCCGGCTACCTGATCAGTGAAAAATGGTAGCTCCGGCTACCTGATCAGTGAATAGTGGTAGCTTCGGCTACAAGTGACAAGTGACAAGTGATTTCCATATAAGACCATATCTGGGATATGGCATTGGTGTGATATATGCCACTGTATAAGACCATATCTGGGATATGGCATCAGTGAGATATGTGATTCGTGTAAGACCATAGCTAGGCTATGGCATCGATATATGAATATGTGTAAGATCATAGCTGGGCTATGGCATCATTATGTGAAGATGTATAAGACCATAGTTGAACTATGGCATCGAGAAAACGAAGTACTCAATTCCGTAAGACGTTTACTAATTTGACAAAGTTTGGTAAGTGTTACATGGAATTATGTGATACAAGGAAGTACGAGTTGATAAGATACGAGTATAGAACTTGGTTGATAAATGAATTCATTTGTGATTATATAATTATTCATCTTGAATGTACTGTCCATATGAATTGATAATTCAAATGTTTTAATGAATAAAATTTCGATATGGAATAAATTGAACACGAGACAAATAATTATGAAATTGAACTCGGAATTCATGAAAATGACGGTTATTGATATATGGAGACATGAGACATTGATATATGAATATGGAAAATATTTGATAAATGTGTTTATTCATAATTATAGAATTATATACCTCATGTGTACTATTTGCATAAAGATGATATTTCAAATACTTTGGTTATATAAGCTTAAATATGAAATAGTCTGAAATCAAGATAAGTTGTTATGAAAATATATTTAGATTACAGAGATATGACTGATATATGTTGTATGATTACATAACGTGAAATTGTGTATATATATATGAGAAATTGAATGAGAATTAAGCCCATACACGTTTCTTGTTATTTATATGAAGTGTACGACTGACAAGGGTGATGAAGTTATAAACAGAGAGTTACACGGGTTGAAAATACGAGCGTGTGACTCTCCAAAGTGTGAAAATTTTCTGTGTTGCAAAAGTTTCATATGTTTACGGTTTGGTCCCGAACCACCCTGAATGTATGTTTTGGGCCCCGTAGGCCCATATAAGGGACGTTAAACATATGTATGAAAGTTTTTAATTTAGAAAAAATTTTATGGCTGATTTTTTTACATGATTGTTCATATTAAGTTTGGTAATGCCTCGTACCCTATTCTAGGCTCGGAATACGGGTAGGGGGTTTACATTTCTTGTCTCATGCTTTTAAGATAACGCTTTCATGCTTACTTTCATATCATATATCAACATTTGGGTTCATCTATAATGCCATCTCAATTACATATAAATTAAGACATATATGAACAATTTCACTTTCTCATTTCATACTTGAGTCCTTTGATTTGTTTTATAACTATATTGGCCCTCAAGACTTGTTATAACCATATCTCATGATCTTTCACATGCTATTATATATAGCATGTGAAAGATCATGCTATTATATATGCTATAATATACACATACAAAAATCAACATCATCATTCAATTCAATATTCAATATCGTTTATCAATTTGCATATTTTATAATGCCTATTAACTGGACACAAACTCAAGATGAATCAATGAATCATCCAACCATGACACCAATATAATTAATACTTAGTGCATCATCGATACATCTAAAGCATATTGCACTCGATGCCTCATTGGTATAAATCGAAGTAAATACGTAAATGTGCCTGGCACCTAATCGATACGTTTGAAGTATAATGTGCGCTCCACGCCTCATTAGTATAAATCAAAGTAAAATCCCATACACTAATCCTATGATATGCCAGCTATACCCAATTCAATCTGAGACCGTTAATAGGATATTAATTGTTTTAAAGCATATATATATTTTATGTCACAAGTCATTGTATAGGAATTTCATGTCATAATCAAATCCTTTACATATCAATTCTCATCATATGTACTAGTTTATACTTTCTTCACATTTCATAATTTAATCACAATATAAGTTTGCTCACCTTTCATGAGACAAGAATATAAGCATTACGTTAATCTATTCAACCCTTACCAAGCTATGTACTGAAAACAAATCATGAAAGCACAAACTGAAATAGGCTACTCGTCTATTATTTTCGCCTTTCCTTTATCTCAAGATTACCTAACGTCGTTTTTGACTACGTACGATAAATTTAACGTCGTTTTTTATTATGATAAATTTGATAATTAATAATATTAGTTTCACACAAACACATGAAACACAACGATTTAACATAACTGTATTTTATTCATTTTAGTCTTTATATCGGAAATGCTCATATCTTTTGGTATTATTTAGCATCTAATCAAAATTTGATTTTTTATTTATTCACTAGGGACTTCATACTTTTAATCTATGGCACAATTTCTTAATAACTTTCAATTTATTCAATTTAATCCTTAATATAAAAAATTAACTATATACTTAAACCTTTAAATCTAAGCTAATTTCACCATCTTTTAATTCAATCTTAACAAAATCTAAACTTAATAATTAAACGTGGATCAATTTCAAGCTTAAGTTCATAAAAAATCCATTAATGACAACTTGTATTTAACGTAATGATTTGAAATTCTAACACGTGTAAGACATACTAAGTTTGGAATATTATAAATTCACAAAAAATTGAATAAAAAGGAACATTTTTACCTTAGTAATTTAGGATCGAAATGAAAATAGGAGACTTCTTTTCTTCAATTTTTGCTACGGTCTCGAGAGGAGAAAAGATGAAGATGAAGTTTCTTTTCTCTCTCCCACTAGTTATATGTATATATTGGTGTAATTAGCATCTAATTAATCTTAACTTTAACTAAATTAATTATTAAACTAAAGGTAATGGTTTGGGCTCATCTAAGTTAGTGCAGAATGTTGACACACTTATCACTTAAATGATGACATGGATCATAAGTGATATAATAACTCCATCGTTTCTGGTTTAGTTATTTATTAAGCCCTAAGCCATTTCTTATGTTAAAACTTAACAGCGATTATACTTTTTTTTAATTTGGTTATTATCCTATAATTAATTATTTTTCTCAATTTAATTAATCGATTGTCCTTTAACATATTTTTAAATTAAATATGTAAATTCTTTTATTCATAATTTCACTAACTCGATTTATAGAATTCAATTTTGAAACTATATTTTCTAACACCAATGATGTTGTTACAATATGAATATTTCATATAGTCTTAGGGCAGTCAAAACCTGAATTGCTCAATGAATTTCACTTTGAATGGAGTGGATATTTTAAATGTGGATTTTTTTTATAGTGAGTATAAATTGGTTATAGTAATTACTTGCATTGTCTCACAACACTATATGAAATTATCATTCTACTCTTATATATAATTATTAAAAGGATAAAAATATAAAATGCATTATAAAAAACCTAAATTCTTTAAGTTTTTCCCTTTAATAATAAGTCCCCAAAATAAACTTCACATTGAGAATATTAGGTTTTTTTTTGAAAAATTATGTTTAAACATTTATTTGTTTTTAAAAACATTAAAAATAATAGAAGTAACTAGCAAAAATCAAATTGAAATGGGGCGGAGTGAGGTGGAAATGAATGTATTCAACATCTATATAGGTGACAGTGATTTTCAAGATAACACATCTATGATAAAGTGAGATAGATGGTGGAGTAAAGTGTGCCAACTATGAAGCGACTATGGATTTGACAACACTTACCCCACCCTTTCATTGTCATCCTTATATAGACTTAAATGTAAAACCGGCCTCAAATTATACAACCTTTTCCCACTTAGGTACTTTTTTTTGTCAACAATGGTATCTAAACCATCACTTCATCTCATTTTTATCTTGAAATACAATACGAGAAAATAAGAGGCAAATAGCATGTTATTATTAGATTCATACATTTTTAAAGGGTCAATATATTATTTGGAACCGAAATTTGGTTTCAATGTTCAATTCGGCATCTAAATTTTTTTGTTCCAATTTAGTACTTGTGTTTGACTTAAATGTTCAATTTAGTACAAAAAATTGATACTTGAATTTTTTTTGTCCTATACAAGTACCTAAGTTTGAATTTAATATTTAATTTGGTACTAAAGTTTTTCTTTTGTCCCGATAATACTAATGTTATTTTTTGCTAGAGCACACGTACTAAATATTTATTGGACCATAAGATGTTTGATTTGAATATCAAATTGAATAATGAAGCCCATATAGATACTAAGGGTCCGTTTGGAAGCTAGGAAAACATTTTCCGGAAAATGTTTTCCTGGTTTTACCGTGTTTGGATGCTTGAAAACATTTTCCAAAGGGAAAATATTTTACTGGACACGGGTAAAATCCCCTTCAATTTGGGGAAAACGTCTTACTGATTTCAATTGTGTAAGACATTTTCCATCTCCTCTTCATCCAGGTAAGGCTTTGTTTTTCATCCGTTCTGCCTTCTTTTTCTTCCATTCTTCAAAATTTTCCATGTCTTCTTCTTCTTTCGTTCTTCAAATCTCTTCCATTTTTCCTTAATTCGTCGCATTTCGTTTCTGCTCAGGCAAAATTTACACAAGCTGCTGTTTCGTTTTCTGTCTTCCCCTCTTTCTCAGGATCTCATTCTTCCTTGCAAGGTATGGCATCTTCTTATTCTGCTTTTTCATTTTGTTTTGGTGATGGGTTTTGTGATGTGGAGTTGTGGTTTTGGTGATCCTCTTTTTCATATGGATTCTGATTCCCTTGGATTGATAAAAGTTAGTCTGCCACAATGAGTACGGCCATGACTCAACTTCATAGGCTTCAACTATTCTTAGAAAGTAGTTCATGAATTCGCATTCACTTTCTTCAATAACAGCACCAATGAGTAAAGATCAAAAAAGGAATTTAAAAAAGTTCTAGTCATATGTCATGCCATAGATCTTTGATTATATGATAGATAAACAACACAAAATGTGCTTTTTAGTTCATTTTCCTAGCATCAGGAATAAATTGGTCTGGGAATTTTAGACAAATGACTTGTGATAATATTGTTTTAGAACATACTCTAATTCTTCCTAGACAGAATGCATACCAGTTTAGGCTAAAATGGCAGAAAGCAAGCTTCAAGATTACTTGAGAAAGTTGCAGGCACCATTTTTGTATGCTTCTCTACTTCTTCCTTGTATTCATGCAAAGATTGTTAGATTGCATGAAAAAAAAATCCCATAGTTTACCATATAGCATTAAGCCATACCATCAAATAAATTTACCATATAGCATACTCCCCTTTCTTATTGGTGCATTTTATTTGTTTTAATTTATACATACAATTAACGTGTGGTTTTGGTGATTCTCTTTTTCATATGGATTCTGATTCCCTTGGATTGAGATTGACGTGTGGTTGTTGTCCCTCTTTTGGTTCTTTTTATTCTTGTTGCTTTTGCTTTTTTTGCCATGCTAACAAACCGTGGTCGTTCTCTTGGTAGTCGGCAGTGACTTTGGCTTATACTTTCGGTTGTTGGTGGGATTATCATTTTTCATTCGATGGGTTTTGACTGGTGTTCTCATGTGTTGTTTTAGGTTAGTTGTGTCATATACTTTGTGAACCTATAGAACCAGAAGCTTCACTACTAGTTCTAGCACAAATACTCTTAGGATCCGAACATCTTAATTTTGCCAACACAAGAAGTATATGAATTAGGCTCCACCAACTGGAAATGTTAAAAGCAAATTTGGATTCTTCTTATAAAACAGATTTGAAAATCTGATGCGCAAATATCATGATTCGAAATTAGAAGAGAGTTGTAATGCTAAGTGTTCTTGCTTGACTCATTAATAAAGATGCCAAATATGACAGAATCATCCAGTAACGTGCTTAATTCTTTCTTCTGCACTGTTTCTTAGTCTTCTCTCATTGTCTTTATGTTGAAAACTACTATTACTCTGCTTTTGTTTTCTTTGGGTTAAATCCAATAAATTTTCTTCAATTTTATGTGTCTTATCTTAGTTATCATTTAAAACATTTTATTCTTGAAAATAATAGCTTACTTTGTTTTCTTGATTTTGACTATGTATCTACTTCAAAATTGGAGTTTTGTTGCTGAATGATTTCTTTGACCTTACTCAAAGTTGGGTTTTCTTTTACTCTTTAGTGACTACAAAAATTAATTAACCTCATGAACTTTTATCATTTTGTTCTTGGTGAAGGAAAAAAGAAACGACTTGTGAAAACTCAAAAGTTAATAAAAGTTGAAGTCTTGATAAAAAAGATTTATTTTCAAAAAGCAAGAAAAGATGAAAGCTCGAAGAGAAATGGATAAAAATGAAAAAGAAATTGAGAAACACGTTATGTGAAATGAGAAGTTGAGATAATACACTGCAACAAAAGAAGACAATAGCCAAAGGTCAAATCCTAAAAAATTTAATTAAGCAAAAATGAGGCCTTGCGAAGTGGGAAGAGCTTCTTTTGGAGGAGCATTCATATCAAAGTTATTTGTTTTTTATTTTAGTAGGATTTTAGAATTTCACTTTATTTTATAAATTAGTTTTTAGTATATTTTAGGACTTTTAAGTTTATTATATATTTTTAGATTTTAGATTGGATAAAGTATAAAGAAATGTTAGTTTGATTTGTGCAAGGAAAGTAGTTTTTCGCTCCAGCAAAAGATTTATCCGCTGGAGCAGCGCGACTACCTGATAAGCGCCGCAAATTTTGATTATAAAAAAAGAAGAAGAAGAAGAAGAAGAAGAAGAAGAAGAAGACTCAACCTTAAAAGAAATGTATAAGTGTAACTCACATATACAGCCCAAGTCCAATTGAATATTGTATATAACCAAATTGAATAAAATCGTTTATTTATCAGCTTTCTTAATTTTTTTAATATATCTTTATTCTATAATATTTAAAAAATTTCACTAATTTGAAAATAAAATATTTATTTTATTATGAAAACTAATTACAAATAGAATTTATTTGAATTATAAAAATTGTATAATCAAATTTTGATCAAAAAAGTAAAAAGAGGTAACAACAACTGACCTGTCTGTCTGTCTTCTTTCTTCTCCATCGTTTAGTTGTTGTTCAATAAAGTTAATGACCATGATTCTTTTTCTTTGGGCCACCCTTGGCCGACCACTTTTGATTTAATTTCCTTTTGTCTCAAGATTCAAAATTAATCCTAGGTAAAATTATTATACAGGTTCGTGTGTTACGAATTAGATTATATTTTATTTTTTTCATTAATAGAATAGATAAATTAGTTTTTACATGTTAGGTCTGATAGTAAATCGGTCTTTTTGATTAAATATTTTATCAATTTCTGTTATTAAAAAATCATTGTAATTTTTATGATAGTTAACTCTATTCCCTTTAGTCATGGTAACTTTAGTCATTACTTGAGAAGCTTTATATATATATGTATGCATTTTAGTCATGGTAATTTTAGTCATATATGTGATCTTATGAAAAATTTACGTATTTTTTGTAGTGATCAAATATTTATGTGGTATTGTGTAGATGGATCGTAATCAACATCATGCAATTGTCGGAGTCGTGGCTTCAGTTTTAGCTTTTGGGGCTCTCTGGATTAAAAAATTAAAAACTAGGAAGGAAATTACTTCTCACCCTCATGTGAATAGAGATTATGAAAGAGAAAATTATATTAATAGTATTTTATATAGTGGTGACCAGCATTGTATTGATGTGATAAGGATGAGACCGATTGTATTTTTAATTTGTGTGATATTCTTAGTAGAAATAATTTGTTACAATCAACTAAATCGGTGAATATTAGGGAGCAAGTGGTTATATTTTTACATATAATTGGTCATAATGTAAGGTTTCGAGTGATATGATCTAGATATTATAGATCAACTGAGACAATTCACCGTTATTTTAGGGTTGTATTGAGAGCTATTTTGAAATTGTATAAGCTAGTTATTAGATTACCTGATGAATCAATTCCTAGTGAAATCAGAAACAATCCAAGGTTTTATCCTTATTTTAAAGATTGTATTGGAGCATTAGATGGAACTTATGTTCGTGCATCCGTTCCACTTAACATTCAAGGAAGATTTCGTAGCCGTAAAGGGGGAACGGCACAAAATGTATTGGCTGCCATTACATTTGATTTGAAATTTTCCTATGTTCTAGCTGGTTGGGAAGGTAGTGCACATGATTCTCGTATTTTAAGTGATGCACTTTCACGCCCAAGAGGATTAAGAATTCCGGAAGGTAAGAATTATACAACATTAAATACCAAATAGTTCTAGTAAGCTCATAATTTATTAGTAATAATTATGTTTTGTCAAATTGTAGGTAAATATTATCTTGCTGATGCTGGATACGGCATCCATAATGGATTTATTACCCCATATCGTGGTGTTCGATATCACTTAAAAGAGTTTAGTGCTCAGGGGCCTGAAAATGCAAAGGAACTCTTTAATATTCGTCATTCATCATTACGAATCACTATTGAACGTGTTTTCGGGATTTTGAAGAAACGGTTTCGTGTATTAGATACTGAACCATTTTGGAATTTTCAAACTCAAGTAGATATAGTTTTGGCTTGTTGCATCATTCATAATCATATCATGGGAGTTGATCCTAGTGATTTACTTAATCAAGGATTATACGAGGAGCCTGAGTCTGATTTGATAATATCAACTCTTACGGAGCGAGAAGAAAGAGAAGAAGCAAGAGAATGGTCTGCTAAGAGAATGAAATTGCACAAACTATGTGGACTGATTACATGGCTAGAAATATTAGGTAGGTTTAGGGCTTAGGGTTGTTGTTTCTATGTTATGTATGTTTTAGTATTAAAATTATTTTTTTATTAATGTTGGATTCTAAAATTTTAGTTTATTATATTTGTTGGATTTTGAAATTATTATGTCTTGATTTTGTTAGATATTGATTATGTTTCAAGCTTGTTAGATATTGAGTTTATTATGTTTTAAGCTTGTTGGATATTGAAATGATTGACAATGACAATTATTAATGTAGAATGGGTAAGGGCAACAAAGAAGGGACCTCCAAGCAATTCAGGTGGACAAAACTGATGGAACATCTTTTTCTTGAAATTTTAGCAGAGGAGGCCCAGAAAGGAAATAAGCCTTCTAATACTTTTAAAGCAGTTTCTATTAATCGAGTTGTCGAAGCTATTTCTGAAAATTTCAAGTCCAATGCGATTCAAAACATGTGGAAAATCATTTGAGGACTGTAAAAAAATAGTGGCAGATTATATGCACAATTCGGGGTGAAAGTGGTTTTGGATGGGATGATAACATGAAAATGATCACATGTGATAGAGCGACATATGATGCAGCAGTAATGGTAATATATGTATATTTATGGTAAGTATATTTCAATTATTTTTTACTTGTTATTCTAATTTTGTATAATATCCAATAGATGCACAAGAAGTATGAGCCATTTTTGAATAAAAGCATTGATCATTATGATGAAATGGCTTTGGTTGTTGGCAAAGATATGGCAACAGGGAGTTTTGTCAGAACATTTGCTGACATAGATTTGGATGATGATAACATAGATTCAGTGCCTATAGACTGCGAGAATGAAGCGACTGAAGAGGTAAGAACAAATGTATCTTCATCTGGCACATCCAAACATAAAAGAAAAAAGGCTCAAGAAAGTGTCAATGATGAACAAATTAAATTTGTGGGTAAACAACTTGGCAAAATTGCTAATGTTTTGGAACAATTTACTGCGGATAAGACACCACATCTTTACGAAGAAGTGATGTCAATGGAGGTAGAAGGATTTGATGATGACTTCCTTTGTTCTGTGTTTGATTATTTAGTGAGTCATGAATCTGAGGCAAAAGCTTTTTTAGTTAAAAGTAAGAAGCATAGAAAAATTTGGCTTCAAAAATTTTCTCAAGGTTGAAGATATTGATACTTTTAATGTGGTGTAATATTAGTTATGCACTATTGTTGTTATCATGTGGTGTAATATTAGTTATCATATAGTGTAATATTAGTTATGCACTTGGATAATGTTGTTGTTATCATGTGGTGTAATACTAATTATGTATTTGGATAATATTATTAATTTCTAGTATTAATTGTGGTTTGGAAGCTAATTTATAATTATTCAATCCTTATTTTTTATTTTTTTATAACACAATTACAAATAATTTTATTTGACTTTGGTTGTTTTCAATTTATGACGATTAATATTCTAATTTAATAATTGAGTATTATTATATATTTAAAATGATTTATTTATAAATAAATAAATCATTGCAATTCACGTAAAAATAATTTAAAATATAAATTTATTGATATATATATATATATATATATATAAAGTAAACTCAATCAAACAAAGAAAAGATAATAAATTTTTAAATATATAAATTTTTATTAAAACAACTTTTCAAGAAAATATTTTCAGGAAATCTACCAAACAACAGAAAATATTTTACACAGATTCATCCAAACAACAGAAAAGTAAATCATTTTCCAAGAAATTATTTTCCAGAAATCATTTTCCGGAAAATATTTTACCTGCAAACAAACGGAGTCTAAATGATATATTAACCTTCTATAAATAAATAAGATAAATTAATAATTTATGTACCACTTTTAATAAAAAATAATTAAAGGATAAAATTTATAGTTAAGCCTTGAAAATGTAGCAATTATATAGATAAAAAATCAAAAGTAATTATGGGCTAAGCCTTAAGCCCTAAGGATGGTCCATCAAAAGGTTGAAAGAAGGTATAGCCGTCATCTTCGACGGCACAATGAATATATTTATGGTATGTCTATGTCCGTTTTGTTTATAAATCTAATTTAATCATAAAAGATAAATTACCCAAAAAAAGAGATAAAGTTAAGAACTATTTGAAAATCTGGATTCTAATATTATCAATTTTCATTTTCATTTAAATATTGTATTGGTAAAAAATAGTATGAGAGAAGAGAGATTAATGATAAATTGAATTTTTAAAAAATTATAATTCTATCAATATTCCAATTAGAAAGAAAATACAAATCTACCATAACTGAAAAACGTACATCAACGTAACCAAAACAATTAACCTTAAATTTACCGTACATGTTAATCCACGTCAGATATTGACCCACTTGAATTCGTATTTATTAATAATATTTATTTGAGCTGTCACCTTCCGCGTATGACGCCGACTCCTCACTTATAAATAGGAAAATTAGGGCTGCTATCTAGGGTTTTCACTTTTCTTCTCCAGATCATTTTCGATAAGTCGCGTCTCTCAACTTAAAAAAAAAAAAAAATTTCTCAGAAACGAGATAATTTTTCCTCTAAAAATTTACTTCTTTTTAGGGTTTTCAATAACTGGCTATTGGATCTTCAAAGGGTTTTTGAAATATATAATCGGATTAAGTTCTTAATCTGATTGAACTTTTAAAGTTTTTTTTCTTATCTTCTACGATTGTCGAATCTTTAGTAGGGATAATTTTTCAAGCGTTAAAGGAATCGATATTTGGTTTGAGATTTTTTATAAAAAAATGAAGCGATCGCGGAAATCGAACAGGGTTTCTTGGGCTCCAGGTGTTAATCTTTGTCAGGTATAGCCGCCGTCATTATATCTTCGATCAATCATTACTGGTTTCATTGCCTTTTCTTCAACAGATCTTTAATAGAAAAAGAAAAATCTTAAATTGATATTTGATTCTTGATAATACTTTTAGCTTTGATTTTACCTTTCCATTTATAAAAATTGCAACCGATTTATATTTATTTTAACTGGAAATCTGGAATATTATTCAAAGTTGTCAACTTTTAACAATCTGATTAAAAATAATTTTGATTTTGGAAATACTGATGCAGCTTTCAGAGGTGCCATCAATTATAATTTGTTTTAAAATAATGTTAATATTTAAATTGATTCTTAAAACAAGAATGGTATATGACAAAGAGAGGAATAATTAATGAATTCCAGAAAAATCGTTTTGATAAAATTTGTTAAGTGGAATAAAATTGGAAAACTAATTTGGGGCTTCTCTTAAAAATCATTTGACAAAAGCCGGAACAAAATTGCATTTAATGATCCCCAATATATTTGTAATTATATATAATTAAAACTATGTTTAAATTATCCAGAAAATCTTGAATCATACGATTATATTCCTGTTTTTTACCCTTAATTTAGATGCTAAAGGAACCTATTTGTCTTATAAATCTTAACTCTATTTTTATATTATGATATACTCTAAGAACTTTGGCACTAGTAAGCAGAGCTTTTTCATCAGCTTTGAATAAGCACTGATCATTTTGAGGCCAAAAAAAAAAAAACTTAAGATTTTGCTATGTGTTCATTCTTTAGTGATTATGTTGGATTCTATCCTCCTGAAATTCTAAAAGGAACAAGGTATGTTTAAAAATTGCATAATAGTGATATAAAAAACTTATTGATATGGTGAAAAATAAAACTTTTATATCTTATGCTCACTTCTTAATAAAAAGTTGCTTATGCTCACTTCTTAATAAAAAGTTCCTGTTAAGCACGCATTATTTCATTGATGAAATAGTGAAGTATTTTGAAATAATCTAGGCATAAGAAAATATGAAGTAGTAAAGTATTTATAATCTAAGTTCTTGTCAAGTATAAAATTTAGTAGTGAAGTATTCAGGGCTTGGTGAAGCTGATGTTTTGCTCCTGGACTGTTTGACTAGAACTAATTTTGACCAGTGATCATAATGAGCCTAGTGAGGTTGACTTTGTTAAAGAAAATTGATTTTGCTTGCATTAGACTTGATTGTTTAGTTCGACGACGCCAGCTATAGATATGGTATATGATAGATGCAATTTGTCTTAAAAAGTTATATGGAAATGCACTGATTTCGTGATGTATTCCTAAGTTGAGTGCTGATTCTGTCATGTTTCAGTGATTCAAAATGCCAGGGAGGTTCAACTTTGTTAGTTTCATTTTGTTCCCTGTAGTTACTATCTTTGATTACTTCAAACATGCAAATAGTGTGGTAGGTTGATTCTTAGACAATTACTTGATCATACAGCTTTAGGATCTTGCAGGCAAGTTCATTTCATTAATTCTTGTCATGCCTGTATACATGGCAGACATGTTGGGTGGATGCTAGTATAAGTTTATACAGTTTAGGCACCTAGTTCAATGATATGAATAGTGATTCTGTCTGGTTAATTTTGTGCATGAAGAATTGTTTTTGGTAGCTAATATTTGTTTGGAAATCTACTTTTCTGCTCTGCGTTTTATATGACAGTTGTGGTAGGCACTCCATAAATTTGAGTTGATGCCTAATAGGCTATAAGATAGTCCTTTATAGATTTATGTACCTGAGGGGGGAAGTAGTTAAGAAAGTTGATGAAATTAAACAAGGATGACATAAATAACTTCATAGGTAACTGATTGGCTGAAACATGAACTTCATTCGATAGGTTTGTTTGGATGTCTAGTATAGTTTTTGGTTCAGGGTAGCATTGATACTGTCGCAATAGAATTTGTTATGGCATTAATTTCTTATCAATGGTGAGCAGAATTTTGAGTTTTGAGCTTATATTTACCTGGAAACTGCAAATTCCTACTATTATGTTGCTTTCTGTTGAGTTCTGCAATTATGTTAGCATGTCTTTAATCTGTCTTTTAGGCTTTCCTCTCGTGTTTCCCTTCTTAGGGATATCTAGAACCAGTGCATAAAGTTTATTTATGTTTAGATGATTTCTTAATTATTAACCTGCTAAAGTGGACTAATATTGGGTATTGTCTCAGGTGAAGCTGTTTCTGAGGGAGGATTGCCCCTCAAAGGTTGGTGGCCAACGTCAAGATACTATTCAAGCAAAAGCGTCATGGACATCGCATCCCAGTGGCATGTCTGCCAATGACCTTCCCCCTGGGTTTGAAGGTTGTCATTACACAAGTGCATTGAAGTGTGATCTGGCTAAGATTCCTAGGATCCAATGGATAAGCCCTCCAAAGGTAATCAGATGTATCTATTCTTTCTCATCCATTTCCAAACATCTCTTTTTCTGCATCTAGTTTTAGTGCCCTACTGGAGGGAAAGACTATTAGTCTTTAATATTATCTTCTGTGTCACATTAAAATCTAACTTTTTGCTTTTTGTCACATTTAAACAGTTTGCCCTGAATTTTAACTGGCAAGTTGCAGCTGGGGAAGAGAGCAAGGAAGTGGAGGCTCAAAAACTGCGAGAAAAGAGAGTGCTTGAAGCAGTTTATCCTCGCATCTCTGTTATTCCTCCCAAGTGTGTTTTCATTCTTACTTCTGCAAACCTTTAGTAATTCCTTTTGATCTTTATCTGACTGAATTTCAATCATCCCATATTTGCAGTCCTGTTTCCCTGAATGTAGAAGTTGAGAGCTATGATGATAGTCGAATTCCCCTTGTTCCTCTAACTCCAATTGAAGATGATGAAGAGGCAGAGGTACCTTCAGGCATTGCCACACAAGCAAAATCTCCCTCTAACTTTGAGACAGTAGCATTGCTAAAGCACCCAGGTCTGTCGAACTCTGGAACCCATAATATGCCACATTGCCCTAGTTCTGCTGCTGGGGCGCCCGACATGTTACCTGGTGTAAGTTCTGATGTGATGACAGCTGCTTTGGCCGCCTTAACAGCAGTCGTGAAAACCAAAGAGCAGGGAAGTTTGGTCGACACTGATTTGCTCGTTAAAATCCTTAGTGATCCAAAGATAGTTGAGAAATTAATCCACGATCATGGACATCCAGTTGCTGCTGCCGATGGCAATGTGGTAAGTACACCTGTACACACTTCAGAGCCAGAAACGGGAATAACTTCTTTACCCTGCTCAAAACCACAAATGCCGGCTGACAGAAACTCAAACCACTTAGTAAAAGAGTTCCGACCTGTGTTAAGTACACCAGCTTCCTGGGCTGACATAGTTCCCATTTCCATGCCTATGAGAGTAGAGTCATCGGTTCCCTTAACCAGTACAAATATAGATATGATAACTGCACATAGGGCAGCAAATGGTAATGCTTACACAAATATGAACCAGGTACAACCTTCTCCCAGCATGATGCCTGTGCAGCCAGCCATTAGTTCAACAGCCATGCAAACAAATGCTGGTGTAGCTGTGAAGGATACTAACTATTTTAAGAACCTGATAAGGGAACATGGAAGAGATAAGGAAGAAGATAAAGGGCATAATATGTCACAAACCGTAAGTCACATTAATCACATCCAAAACCTGAAAGTTGTAGAGACCTTAAAACCTGTGGCATTGAAAACCAAGTTTCGAAAACCGTGCATGTTTTTTAACAGTTCAAAGGGTTGTCGTCAGGGGTCCAATTGCCCCTACCTGCATGATAACAAGTCATTACAGTGGCAAACTGGGAGAACCTTGGAAGCTCCGAGTGCTAAGAGAATGAAATTAAGTGGGGAAATTACTGGCAGGATATAATTAAGTAAGACGGATAACTTTCTTTTAAAGTGGAGATTTTTTGCCGGTGTAATTACTCTTCTTTTTGCTTTCGAGGTTTGTATAGATTTTTCTCTTTGGTTAGTCTTTCAAAAGAGAATTTAGCGCATTACCAGAAAAAAAGAAAAAAGAGAGTTTTTAGATGGTTTGAAAGTTATGTGGGGGAAGGGTAAGTATTTCAAAATTTAGGTAGAAAAGAGTCGGAAATTAAAATCAGAGAACTGGTTTTTAAATGGTAAAAATGATGGCTCAAGCTTCCCTGGTTTATTCCAACAGTAAATGACCTCTCTTATTTGACTCATTGTAAAAAAAGAAGTTTAGGAGTGTTCGATTATTTTAAGCTTGAATTGGATTATTTCTAGTTTGACTCAGACCATTTGGGTTTGTTGGATAAAGTTTTTTGGGTTGGGACGTTTACCACTCACGTTATTTTGGGTTGACTTTCAGTGTTGTCATTTTAAGTTGTATGTTATTTTTGGGATTTGGCTTAGAGGTTCAGGTTCTTGATTTTTTATTATTAAATTAAGTTGAATCAAGTTCAAATTTAAATTAATTAAATCGAGTCTAGTGTTTAGATCGAAATATCTACCAAGCTATATATAATTGAGAAATGAGTCACTAGGATGTAGATATTTATTTAAGAGCCTTCACTGTAAAGCATGCAAGCTCAGTCACACCATAACCAAAATGGTCCCAAAACTAAGAGGACTGAGCAACCAAATTGTCCCAAGCGTCTAGGTCATTGTCAAGTTTAAAATAGCAGTCAATGAAACCAAGCCATAGAAATCATCCGGGTTAATGTAATATTTTTCTTAAACAAACTGCTCAAATTATCGAAGGCATCATCACCAAACAATCAACCGGCCCTCTGGATATTATACGTCGCAACCTAGAATGGCTTTTGCATCTGCCCTCGACCAAAAGAACCTGTACACAAAAAGTTTGTATAATTTGCAATGCTGGTTTAAACTAATCATAATAACCACGCTAAGACTTGATTGGAGTAGTGGCTAAGTCTGGATATTATTGTTAATCATCCATGACTTTGCTAAGGTTTTCATCTAGCACTCAAATGATAGGGATTCAAATCTTGTCATCTCTCTCTTTCCTTATATGATTTAAAAATATACAATAATCACAATTGGGGCATGTCTCAAAATTAAATGATACAACATGCCCATAAGTGTAAAATGTCTTAGCTTCTACATGTTTTAAGTAAAATGCCTTCGAAATACAGCTTGTAGGTGCTCCAAATACTCCCATTTTGGAAAGCATCACCATTCCCTTTCACAACAACTTAACTTCGGGTGGGGGTGTCATCTATAACTTTATTCTCAAAAGTGTTGGATTTTTTATGCACATGCATATATAAGTAATAATTATATGTTGCTTACTATAATGAAAAGTTTAGTTAAAATTAAAAATGATATAATATGATTAAGGCTTTGTTTGGTAGAATGGAAAGAAAATCAGAAAAATATAAAATTGAAGGGATAGAAAACTAGGAGGATGGAGAACATAATTTTTCTTTCTATAGGTGCGCTTGACTTGAAAAATGAAAGAAAAGAAAATAAAACATTTGAAAAATTCATAATTTTGAACTAACATCCACATCTATCTCGTTTTCTCTCCTCTCATCATTCCAATTTGAAAGGATTGCTTTTTATGCATTAGGATGGAAATTGATCAATCTTCCTATTTTCTTTCCTCACTTTTCTTCCCTACCAACACACTCAAAATTCATTTTCTTTCCACTTTTCCACTCCCCTCCTATCCCTCCACTTTTCCACCCAAACAAGGTCACCTTAAGACTTATTAGGTTGCAATTATTAAATAAAGTATGGGTCAAACGTGTATAATTACTCAACTAATTTTTAATTATTGATGTGCTAATTAGAAATTAATGTTATTGTGAAAAAGTTACATATTACGGTTATGCTCCCAAATTATATATAGGTAATATTTTTTGTAACACCCTACATCAGATCCAATCGCAGGATTTGGATGCAAAATGCCACATTTGTTGGTGGAGCAACTCAAACAAACGTTTAATACACTAATCAACGCTAAAAACATATTAAGCGTGACATTTAAAACATGCCATGCATGCAAAACAAACTTAAATGAACCTTTATACAATAAACTTGTAACACCTCAATACCTGACCCCATCATCGATTCCAAATTACAAGGTGTCGCACTTGTTGCTAGAGCAACTATGATCATTTAGATTAGATTTGAGAGTATTAAAACATTTAAACACAAGTATCAAATGTGTATAAATCAATATTAAATCATTTTCAGGTCTCAATTAAGCTTACGAAAGCTCTTTCGCTAACCTGAGGTCAAATTAAGACCAAATTGTAAAGTTTTCAAAGTTTTGAGTTGACGTCACTACTTCGGGGGTTCCTCTTCGTGATGTAGAGAGTTCGTCGTCGCGACATTGAGAGTCCTTTGTCACGACATGATTCTCTGTCTTACCCTCGTCACGATGTTGAGGAACCCACATCGCGACGCGAGCCCTGTTATTCATAAAGTCCGATTTCATGCATTGTTCAACTAACATATATTGCTTACATGGATACTTTTAAGGCTTCAATTGATCATTTACCTTAATTTCAACCTGTTAACAACCATTTACCAAAACATCAACAACACTTTCATGCATAATTACTAACCATTTCAACTATTTACAATACTAATTCTCAAAATGACCATTTGAAACATTTGAAACAAATAAAACCTAGGTACATGCCATTTGAACAAAATGAAAAGAGTTATACAAACTTAATTGAGTTGAAAATAGTGGTTTGGATGTTGGCTTCAATTATCGGGGCTTCAAGGGATACCTAAACTTGCACATGGAGAAAAAAAATCGTACGTTGAGCAATAGGGTCCAGTGGTACTTTCATGATTCAAGATATTACAATTTAGTACCAATAACATAACATAAAGTATAGAAACTCAAAATGTAACTTGCATATGCTCATATATATACATGTAAATGTGTATAACCCATTAGGTAAGTAAGTTTACTTAACCTTTCAACATAATCATTAATTTTGCACTTTTACTAATCACCTTTCAATTGCATACATAAGCAATGAATTAATTCAATCAATCAATTGTGATCTATTCCGTTGCTTATCAGTTAATCCATTTCTGGAGTCTACTGACTCATTCACATTCGTTTTGGCCTTTAGGGCTTGATTCCTTTTTGCTTTGCATAATAAGATGCATACTTCCCATTTCAAATCCATATATGCATACATTAAAATTTTAATCATCATAGTAGTTCATTTCAATATAAGAAATTAAACTTATTATTATTGATCCCTGTTAACCCAACATGGACTGGGACGAATACACGGATCATCCAACTAACACATCAAACTGGCACTGAAGTGCATTCACAAAATAATCGAGTAAGGAAAATTGGCATGTAACGTGCATATTGGCGCTCAAGGCACATCCTGGCACACAAAGCGCATACTAGCACATGAAGTGCATCCTGGAGAGTAAACGCATAAACCCGTACATAATCCAATCCTATGGCATGCCAACTATATCTGACTTGATTCAACTAGTCAATAGGGTATTGACAGTCAATTCATATTCTATATTCACAATTCATCGTCAATCTATCATGTAACATAGCATATTTCAACTAATTTCATATTAGTGATCATATATCAATTAATCACACCACTATCTATTCAATTCAATTTAGTCCTTGTTTCAGTATATATAATCTCAAACATAGAAATTCAATCAAAACATTTCATATTATCGCAATGGACTCATCCTAATAAGTCACCAATCAACAAGCAACATACAAAATCAAATAATTTTATCTCGTGTCATAAAAGTACAAACCGAGATTTCATGAGTCATTTGTCGACGATTTTCACTTTTCCTTTCCCTCCAGATGATTCGGTGTTACCGTTAGCTACAAATAATCCAAAACATATCATATTATCAATTTCCAGTCAAATCAGAATCAAATACCAAATTTCACATATTTTGCAATTTATTCAATTTAGTCATTAAAATTGAGACAATCATAACTTTCAATTTAAGGCTTTGGATTAAAATCTAATTTCACCAAAACTCATTAGGGACCCTCTAGTTTCTATCCTTACCAATGATTCATGTTAGTTTTGTATTTTATTCAATTTGATCCCCGATATATGAAACTAACAATTAACCTTTACAATTTAGTCTTTTTTATATACTAAGATTAATTTCTAACAATTTCACACCAATTTCATTCAATTCTCAACAATGGAAACTTTCAAAAACTTTAACATTTTTACAAATTGGTACATAGGCTAGCTAAATCAAGTTTCCATGACTTCAAATATACAAAATCAAAGAAAATGTCTAAGGACTTACTTGGAATTTAAAGGTCGAATGCTTCAAGCTTCCAAAAATGGTGTTTTATTTTCTTTTCTAACCTAAGTCGGTGGATGTTTGAGAAAGGTGATTAGTTTTTCTCATCCTTCTCCACTATCTTTCTTTACATACTTAAATTAACCTTTAATTAAGTTAAATTAATTAATTAAATCAAATTTAATTAGTTAATCATTCTTAAGTTAATCATATTGCTAATCAACATCAAAATCAACTAACTTTTACTTAATGTTGGTTTATTAGATGTATTAGGCCTTTGGATAATTGCTATTTAGGTCCCCCGGCCTTAATTTAATTAAAAATCTCTAGCGATTAAAATTTTATAATTTAGTCCCTAAGCCAAAATCCTCACAATTTAGGCTAAATCACTCAGCCATTTCTCAATTCAGCAATAAATTAACGCCATAAATATCTCTATTTAATATTTTTGAACTCAATTTACGAAAATGGGGTCTCAAAACTGTCCTTTTCTAATGCTATTGAAAATCGGGTCATTACAAAACCAAGGTAAAAAACAATAAAAAATGGGAAGTGAAGCCATGTTTCAAGACATGCCTTATTTGTATCTCTATTTTAGCTTCGAAGTTTAAAGTCTTGAGATAATGGGATAGTGTTTTGAGACATTGAACCTATGTCTTGAGACTTGGCACCTTATGTCTCAAGATAATCTAACCATGTCTCGAAACATATGCCTAGAAATGCAAGAATTTCAAGGTTTTGTTCTTGAGAACATGTCACTAGCCTAAAATTGAAAAAAAACCATTTAGTATCATGGAATTAACCTCTTAAATGCACCTAAACAAGTTCATCATGTAACCAAACTATTTCATACATATTTATCATGTTAGGACAAGTTTAAAACATACAAGTACATGACATATAACACATTAGATCAAAATTATAATAGGCAAGCAAATTTCAACAAAGATATCATGCATAAACCATATTAAATCAACCTATCAAATTTAACATAAATGTGTCCAAAAGACCATTATGGTTCCAAAACATATGCCAAATATCGAAAGAGATCCAAAATACCAATGTTCAACATTTAAAGACATGAAAGCCATCTAAAGACCTAGTTACATGACACTTATAACAAAAGACCTCAAAGAGATATTATGAACTCTAGTACGAAGTAGAGATCTGAGCCTTTGGATGCCGATGGAACATGAAGCAAACCTGGTGCTAACATAACTAAAATCACAATATAACAATATTAAGCAACAAAGCATGCTAATTAACCACATGATATTGATTGAATACGCATATGTCACTAGAATATTAACATTTAACCTCTGACAAATTTCCTTAATAGCCATGTAACACCTCTTACCCAGAATGAATCGATATGTCCTAAGTAAGAGATGTCACATTTGGAAACTAAAGCTAACTAGACTTGAGCATTAGTTTCAAGACTTTATTTTAGCATAAATAAACTTTTTTATAGCTATTTAAATCATTTTTAGGCTTACTTTAAATTTTGGTTATAAATGGGGGTCATTTGGAGTTTATTTAAAACAAAACATCATAAACATGGTCAATGTTGTGATACTGAAAATAGTAAGCTCAATATTGTAACACTAAACCCGGATGTCCTGACACTGGCTTCAGATGTCCCGATACTGACTTGGATGTTGCGACACCAGAGACTGATTACCCAAAACACCTAAGACCAATTCAAAACCATTTTCAAACATCTTATATCATATCTAAACACTTTTAAGACTTGAAATATATCAATTTGACATTCAAAAACTCCATATAACTCATAAGTATACCTATATAAAGAAGTTCATTCCAAGGCACAAAATGATATTTAACATGTATGGCATAGTTTTAGAACCACAAGAAAATTTACAACAAAAATTTATATAATTGTAACCCTATGTATATGCCACTATATAACCAAAATCTAAGTTTCATACTCTTCAAAAACTCCTTTGGTGATGTGATGAGGATGACGTTGACCACTTCAAATGAAACTTCCTTTGATCTTCACCTACGTGTTTAAAACACGTGCTGAGCTTGTGAAAGCTTAGTAAGTACCAAAGAATCCAAGTCATAGATTTGAATTTAATGAAATATTTTAATAAGTGAATGAATAAATATTTTTAGCATGATCAAAATACTTAGCTATAGATAATGTACACAATAACAACAAGGTTAATCTATATATTTCCACCTACAATACTTTCGTCTTCACACATCATTGATGTATTTCTCGATTTTGCCTATTCTAGACTCGAGTGAACAAGAAAGATAAGCAGAATAAAATTATAAATACACGATCACATAAGTTCTAAATTAGGAGCACCGAAGTGCTAAGTTCGGGAGCACTGAAATGCTAAATTCAGGAGCACCGGAGTGCTAAATTCACAAGCGTGCTATGGTATTCCTAAAGGCATGCCATCTATATCTCACAAGTTCATTACTTGTCTACAAGGGCTTTAACATTATTACAGATTCCATTTTCATCGCAAGCACAATCAACTTTCATACTTTCATATTCACATACAACTTTCTAACATTTACAAATCAGTCCTTTTCTTCTTCACATATATTCGTATCAACATTAATCACATTCATTTACCATTTCCATGGATTATTCACATACTTAGTGAGTTACAAGTACTTAAATTCAAGACATTACTAGTTCATTAGCATATAAATTACAAACCTACTTAAGTAAGAAATAATTCTAACGTACTTACAAATTTTAACCAACTATACTTTCTTCAAGCTTTGTCCATTTGTTTTCTTTTGTCTATACCTCTTCCATTTTCTTCCTTATCTTTTTTTTTCAATTTACATAAACATGATAATTAATACACGATCACATCACACTTTATGCTTAAATATTTGAAATAAACATGATACTAGTACTAAATCATGAAAATCTTACGTTAGATCTTTAGTTTCTCACATAGCCTAGATTTTCTCTCTATTCAAACATGAACCCACCACTTATATTCAAAAATCTAAAATTTCTAGGTTGTGGGTAACTTTATTTAGTTAAGGTTTCTAAAGAAATTTGTTGGTTTTAAGCTTTGAAGGGCTTTATTGGTGATGGAGGACTAGATTGTAAAAGAAAGAAACTTTTCTCTCTCTACTTGTGGTTAACGTGAAAGGGAAGAGAGAAAATGATGGATAACCTTCTCTATATTTTTAATAAAAAATCATCATTATTATAACAAAATATAACAAAATATAATGATATCAATAATAATAAAATTGCTCACCATGTCTTCACATATTTCACCATTAATTCAATTGAATCCTTTTTAACTTTTAATTTCTCACTTTGACGACAACACTTCGTAAAACATTATAATTTAGTCTATACCTCAGATTAATATCTCTCAATATATCATTCTTTTAAATTTTCTCCAGTCTCCTACTACCTTCTCTAGTATCACTTATAAATTATATTTTATTTATTTAGAAATATTCAACTCATAATTGCTTAAAAATATATTGTTACGACCAAGGGGTTTTCAAGGATGTGACAAGCCATTCAAGGCAACACCTCAAACTCAAACCATATTAACATGTTCATTGCATAGAGTCTTCATAGCTTCATATTTATATAGTCTTTCATAATTCATACATCCATATCATAATTATAACCAGAGTCATGTTAAAATCACAATCCCTATTAAACAAATACGAAATCAAGTACAGACACACATATTAACGCTTAACATTCCACAATGATGCATGAAAGCACATTCCCCTAACACTCTACGATAATGTATACAAGTGCTAATATATACACGCATGAACGCCTAACAAAATGCACACAAATGCCAAATGCTTCCTCCAATGCAAGCCAAATTCTATGACATGCCAACTATACCCGAACCATATCCAACATTGTTTAATAGGGAATTTAGTGTTAGAGTATATATATTAAGAGCATCACATATAATAAATATAAATCATCATGCATCTTCTCCAAACATGACATCTTTCAACTCATGGTATCAATTCCAAATCAAAACTAGATTAAGCACTCATATTATATGTAAGACCCCTCACCCCATCCGAGTAAGAGATGTTACATTTAAACACTATACTCATCAGTTAAAATTATTCTTATTTCATTATAATCAAGGTAATGTATAGCACAAAACATTATCATTCACACATAATTTATATGCCAAAGGGCTTCAACTTGTATCTTGAGGAGTGATGTGATCTGAAATGAAATAGAAATCCTAGATTCTTTTCGAAATTTATCTTTCAACTACTCGTTTAAAACAAACGTGTTAAGCTATGTGATTAGCTTAGTAAGCACACAATTGAATTTAGAAGCTTACCATTCTTATAATGAATAAAAAAATTAAATCATTTAAGTAATGAATTACTTATTTATTAAATTAAACAAAGTACTATAGTAATTTACCCATACAATTACTTATACATATATCACTAATGTACTTATATTATGAATTCATATCCTTTCACTATTCAAATAATAAAATTGACCGGCGCGCGAACATCATGGCTAAATGAGAATCAACACTAAAACAAAAATCAAAACCAAATAATTATGTGCGATGTTTGTAAGTGTTATAGGTCAGTTGTAATATAATTTGTACAATGGGGTACATGAGTACTCCAAGGATCAAACCCATAGGAGTTGACGATTAAGTGAATTCTAGCTATAAGCATGCAAATAAAGAGTCTAAAAACTACTCGCAAGATACTACAGTATGGTAGGCCATTGAAGAGTTTGATTATACCAATTAATTACATAAAATTCACAAATTACTAAATTGTAAAGAAAAGAAACTACACAACTATCAAATATCAGCAAATACGATAACAATGAGCAGTTGGTTGATTTCCATGTGGTTCGTTGACTTTCAAATTAAGGATCTAAATTGTTATCACTCCTAAATTGGCTCCATTTTACCTCTTGGCCTTAACTTACCAATTTCGACAAATTAGTCCGGTTTATCTCTCGACCTTACCGACTAACCCTAGACTTATCAAATTGGTTCCCAATAAGATCTCCTCTCAATCTCACTTATCTTAATTTTCCCTTAGGGGCATCAATCCTAAATTTTTAAGTTTATTCAATTTAGTCTAATTTTTCAATTTAGTCCCCGAACCAAAAAATCAATTACCCAATATTTCAATCAACCAACCCTTAAATATTTATCCTTTCATGGTTATATTATTAAAACCCATAATTAACAAGAAATTAAATAAAAGTAACATTAACTTAAACCTTAAACAAATCATTAAAAACCTGAACTTTCTTGCTAAAGCTTGGATAGAACAACGTTGATAGCAAGAAAAGTAAACAAGAACATTAAAGAAGTAACTTTTAATTGAAGAAATGTAACAAAGCTAAATAGAATTCGATTAATGGATTAGATTGTAACTACAAGAGAGTTTAAATGACTAGATAAGCAAATAGATCCTAGCTACAGTAGTAACTAAACTAATTACAAGAAACTAAGAAACACCAGAAATAAGCAAGAAATGAAATCCTAAACTATGGAAAAGAAAAGTAAACCTTAAAAGATGAAAAGAACAATCCTAAAATGAAGTGTGTCCTAAAAATGAAGTGTCATCCTAAAAGCATGACAAAAACATATAAATTACTCGAAAACAAGCTCTTTAAGCATACTAGGGAGCCTAATTTGACATATCAAATTACAAAAGATAAAAAATCATTTAACTAACTTTGTTATTCATTTATATCACTGTAACATATTGTAACATGTCAAACCCAATCCCTTAGAAGGATCCAAGTATGACATGTCACTACTTAGAAATCACCCATTTTTAAAACTATTTTTGGCGTAAACTTTGTATAACTACAAAATTTGAAATAAGCTTTTAATAAAATACTAAAATAAAGTATAAGCCAAATGGCGTATCAATAAGATAATTTCATTATTCGAAATATAACATTATGAAACCATTCCAAAAACTTAGATGAAATTTAATTAAGGCATTGTTTATCAATCATAAGATTCAATTACAATTCTATCTCAAAATACAACTAAGCATCACTCTCCATATGTCATGCATAGTAAAAATAAATAAAAGTCTCACAACAGTAGATGTCCTCTAGTGTAGTCCTTCAGAAATTCTTCCTTCAACAGTAGGCTTGAGAAAGAAAGAGAAATGGGGTAAGTTCAAAAGAACTCAGCGAGTTCCATGAAAATCTTAAGCAAAATACAAATAGCAAAATCCAATCTTTCAAAGGAATCTCTCAACATTACAGAGTACGACAAATGTCATATACAGAACTCAGACGGTTCAATACGCCAATGGCATGTCACATGGGTGAATAATATATGCCAACACAATATAACTCAAACATTCAATTTTCATGCCAACCACATACCTAGTGTTCAGAGCCAGATTCATATTAGAAGTTTCTGTTTCATTCATATACATTCTCTCCTTATAGATCCCATTTCGGAATCATTCAATAGTATGTTTACTTGTGTTATGCCAACCCGATTTGCAATATATATCTGCCCTACTAGAGGCTACACAACATATTTCCTTTAACTTCATTTCCGAAGATCAGTTCTTATCATATCATTCATATCAGAACAAGATGGTAGTGACTTAACATGAAAATGACCCATATTTCTTATCCCGGACATACAAAACTCAAACTAATGATGTAACACTATTCATTGTCGAATTAGGGTTACAGAGCATTACTGTACAAAATAAACATTTAAACATACATTTCATACATCACTAAAAACATATCATAATACATCCATTATTATACATATCGTCCCTAAATCGAGCCATCGAGGCCTAAAAATACATTAGAAACAATTAGGGACTAAATTGGAAACATTTGGAAAGTTCAAGAAAAAGTTAGAAAATTTTTTGATCAGAGGGGTCATACGGTCATGTGACTAGACTATGTACCTCACATGACTGAGACACATGTCTGTCTAACAATTGAATTAGGGACACAAGACCATGTCCCAACCCGTGTCCTCACCCATGTAACTCTTAGAGTAGGGTCACACGACCAAGTCATATACCCGTATGCCAGGTCGTGTAACTCTCGAAATAGCCCACATGCCCGTGAGCCAGGTCGTGTAACTACCAGACTTGCATGCAATAGAACCTACAGAGGAACACGACCGTGTCGCTAGGTCGTGTGTCACACACGACTGAGTCACGTGCTCGTGTCTTAGCCGTATGGACATGAATTTCCCAAAATCAATCAATTTCCAACACTAACTCATGCATGACCCTTTAGGCCAATTGTGCACATAATCAAGGCAACATGATCCTATCAAAACATACATATAAATACCAATTCAAGAGTCCTAAATCAACTAACCAATATGTCATTCAATGCACCTCAATTTCAATCATCAAAACCTATCTAATCATGCAAATTTTACCACTTACCATTCATCAACTACTAATTCCAAGAACTTACTAAATATACAATATAAAGTAGCTCAATGACACAAACCATCAAATGATACTAATAAACCATTCTCATTCATTATGAAAAGTGACCAAAGGTACTTTTTAAAGCAAGCATTAAAACCTATTCTGCATACATGACACTAAAACACAAACACATTTAGTTATTATTTACATATTCATCAAACACCACTTTAAAACATCCTAAATACATTTCAACCACAAATTTAACTACATAAGTTTATACATGCCATTGCCCTAGGGAGATACAAAAACTACCAAAACCGACGGATAGTGTGAGCTAAAGGTTTAATCAGTCCAAAAAGTCAGCAACAATGATCTACAAAACAATCTACAAGAACAAATAAGGTTATACAGCTTAGTAAGAATATAATATATCATTTAATCTAACAATAAATTGAATACGATTCATATTTTATTCGATTCAGAATTATCAAAGTCTAAACAGGGTACAAAAGTGCATTCAGGGGTACCGAAGTACAAACAAGGGCACGCATGTGCAATTCAACAATATTCTTCTAAAAACATAATAGTTAAAGTATCATAATATAAGTACATAAATAGAAATTCATTTACATATTAAAACAATACGAACTTACCTCGACGACTAAAGCGTAAAATGAAGTCAAACTAATCTGAGGCTTTAGCTTTCCCCCGATCTAAATCTGTACGGGGTCTATCTTGATCTAAATAGAAAATTTCATCCATTTAATATCTCTATTATTCAATTCAATTCAGTTCACATTTCATATTTATACAAAATTATTATTTTTCCTTGAACATTTTAACTTTTTACAATTTAGTCGTTAAGCTCATAAATTGAAATTTAAGCATTTTCATCTTTTTCTCAAGCTAGTTGATTTCTCTAGGGACCTATATCGACACATGCAAACCATCATTTCATAGATTTAACTTTAAATTTTACTAATTTTATAAATAAGTCCCTAAATGCCATTTTCATCAAAAATCACTTTACAAAACTTGTTTATTTATCAACAAGGACTCATAATCTTTCATTAAACATAAAGAATCAAGCAATAACATTCATTACATAACCCTAAATATTTAACATTTTTACAAATTGATCCTCGAGCTAGCTAGATTAAGCTAAAACAACTTCAAAAACATAGAAATCATTCAAAACGGGGTTGAAATCACTTACATGCACACCTTTGAACTTGCCGAATTTAAGAACCCTAAAATGGCTTATTTCTTCACTTAAATTTTGGTGGAAAAACCTTTGGAGAAGATGAGCTCTAAATTTTCTTTTATTTTTTTTAGTTTAATTTACTAATTACTATTTTAACCTTTGATTTTAACATTAAAAATACCTTAAGCCATGTCCATATATGTCCACTAACTAACTAAATGGTCTAATTACCATTTAAGTCCATTTTACTTAATTACCATAACCTTTTAGCCCTTTAAACTAATAGAACTCTACTTTTACACTCTTTATGATTTAGTCCTTTTCACTTAATTAAGCATACAAACATTAGAATTTTTTAACAAAATTTTAATACGACCATACTAACATCCCATAGAAATTAAAATAATAATAAAATAAAATTTTACTTGTCAGATTTGTGCTCTCGAACCCACTGTTCCAATTTCACTGAGAACGAGCTATTACAAATGACTTTAGACAAACAACCATTATTCACACACACATACACTAATCATCCTTTATAGAGTAATAATACTCACCTTACAATATTATAAAGTAAAGATAATCACAACACATAGAAGTAAGAAAGAACTCACTAGAAAAATAACAAAGTCTAAATAGCAGGTCCTTTGCATTTGTCACTCAGACCTTCAGTAGCATTTTAAGCTAAAAATAAGGTTATTTAAACATATCAGATTACTACTTCATCGAATCTAAACATGAATGCATAAAACATTAACACTTAACCCATAACCAAAAAGTTTCCTTCCTTATAAATCAGTCTGACACTTATGCATGCAGAATCGAAAACACGTAAATAACCTTAAAAATAACCTAAGGTTCAACAGTAATTACTAGTGAGCTATGGAAAACGTATAAGTTGGTTGACTATAGAAAACCCAAATTCAGACAGGTTTTCTAGACTTTGGTTTTCAGAAAATGAAAAGAAAATCGAGGAAGATGAATACAAAGAAAACGCAAGCATTTTTGGTGAAGGCATTGCTACCATTATATACTTAAGCATGGAGACAATGATTAGTGGAAAAATTAAATAATTCCACTAATACTCTTGATTCTCGTGATTAAGTGTGCTTATAAAAATTAAGTCTTTTCATCTATAATAGCTTAGTTCCATTCTAATTAAGTATCAATTTAACTAACTAAATTTTCTTATTAAATAATAAACAAATCCATTCAATAGTAAACCAAACGTGTTTGCCAAAGCATCTGGGTGGTGTACACTTAACAGAAGAGTTTGCCAAACCACAGATCTTCGCCAAGCTAAGAGTTCGCCAAATGGCGCATGCAAGGAATTCTATACTTAATCAAAATAAACGATTTACTTACTCATCTCTACACTTAATTCACCAAAACACTATAAACAATTATCAGATACTCAGACTTCACCGGGTGGGCTGTTACACATATAATCACATTTATCAATTATCATAATATATCAATTAACATTTCACATAAGTTCCCTAGTAATTCAATGGTAGACATAAGTTGAATAAACGGAAATATGTCCAACCAACACACCATTTGCATCATAGATGCATCCGACCAGCATACCATATTCCAAAGAACATACCACCCAACACACACCATTTTCTGAAGATTATATACATATGTAGTAACTACGATAATGATAATTTCAGAATATATGATAACTCAATTTCCAATTGGCATGTCAATCTTATCCAACTATTTCCACCAAGCTTCCTAGGGAAATTTCAGTATAACATATTGAAACATTAAATAAACATATCTTTCATAATTCATTTTATTCACAAGTTCGTTTCCATATTCATATTCAATAGCCACATTTATCCATTTACATTCTTATCATTTATATCAACTTATTTTACTTTTGTCAAGTTATAAATTACATACCAACTTAAATATTTTATTCGATGCATATATAGATATAATTTTTCTTATTTCATTTTTTATTCTCATTTATATCAAATAACATCTACCCTTATCAAAGTTTTCAAAATTCTTAATTTTCATCTTACTTAACTATTTCATATTAAATCAATACATTAAACATTCAAATTAATATAAAGCTAACATGAATTCAAATGTGAAACAGTTTGATTTCTAGTGGTGTCAGAAACAGTGGTTTTGGGACCACAATTCTAATGTAATAATTCGTAAATATTATTTAATTAATATTTAAGAGGTCTCTAAGGTTGTATTAAATTTTAGTTAGGAAATTTTATCGTTTAGATAGTTTAATAAGTAAAAAGGACCGAATTGTAAAAGCTGTAAAAGTTGAGTTTATTTAATTAAAAGACCAAATGAATAATTTAACCAATAGGGGTTAATTTAGTGGATTAACTTGATTGCTATTACATGTGGATAAACTTAATTAATGTTAATAGTGATTAATTAAAGCGTAATTAGGAAAGACTTAAAAATTACAAAAATACCTAAGTATATATATTAAATTTGAGTAAAGAAAAGATGATATTTTGTTGAAAATCACTCATCTTCTCCACGACACATAAGAGAAACTATGGTTTCCATAGTTCAACTTTGAAGCTTTGATTTGTAAGTAAATCCTAGCCCGTTTCTAATAAATTTTTTGTTTTTAAGCTCAAGTTAGCTTAATCTAGCTCACCAAGGGACTAACTTGTAAAACTGTCAAACATTTTAGATTATGCCATTGATGTGTTTGGGTTATTTTTAAATTTTTATGGAATATTTTTGAGTTCGGTTGTTAGTTAAGACTATTCTGTAAAGTAATTTTTGATGATTTTAACGTTTAATGATTAAATTATTAAAGTGATAAACTTTCAAGGACTTGTTGTGAATTCATCACAAATATAGGCTGAATTGGGGATTGTTAACATTTGAATAAAATTGGTTTAATTGTGAATTTTGGGCCTAAGGACTAACTTGAATAAAAATTAAATGTTGTGGGTAAATTTGTAAAAATATCAAAAATAACATAATTGCATAAAATGACTTAATTTTGTTGTTGATTTAGTTAACTGAATGAATCTATTATTTTAGATCAAGAATGTGTTGACGATCGTAAAAAAGAAAATGTTGCAGAGTAGTCCTTATACTTGAGCCATTACTGTAAATTAGTCTTGTAAGTTTCATATTATTATTTCTATATTATAAATGTATATATTCCATGTTTATTGTAATTATATTCTATGATTTACTTAACTATGGACTGATTGGAGAATTCCTGATAAATGAAAATGGATATTGACTATCAGGCCTTGAGCTAGTGATACAGACCGTAGAGATGGCTGAGATCCTACATTTGTTATGGATTTTCTACATCTTGTGTGAGAAACATTGCATATTGACTATCAGGCCTTGAGCTAGTGATACAGACCGTAGAGATGGCTGAGATCCTGCGTTTGTTATGGATTTTCTACATCTTGTATGAGCAACATTGCGAGCCAGTGGTTACTTAGAAGGTACTATGTACCGATGATACAGGCCGTAGTGATGGCTTGAGATCCTGCATTTGTTGCGGATTCTCTACAGCTTGTGTGAGGAGCATCGTGAACTGGTTAAAACTCTGAAATTAACTCGAATGAGTGATACCCTCTGATTACCTGAGTTGATATCTTATTAGTACGTTGATTGAGTATTGATAAACCGTAATTTATACATATTTTTACCCTATGCTTGGCATATTTATGAATGATTTCTCCTTGGTTTTAGTGAATTCGATGCTCCTAATATTTTAATTTCATGTTTTATACTCAGGAGAGCTTAGGATAACAAAAAGAGCGAGAAACGAGCCAAAAATGAACAAATTGGGCTTAAATCACTGTTTCACACGGCCTAGGCATTTCCACAAGGGTGATCCACATGCCCGTGTGTGACACACGGGTAGACCACACGCTCGTGTGTCATGGCCGTGTCGACTAAGAACCAACTCAGTAATGCACACGGCCTGAGCACCTTCACATGGGCATGGCACACGGCCGTGTCTCTACCGAGCCCAAGCCTAGTTCTATTCAGAAAAAGGGCACTTTTGAGGATTCTGAAGCATTTTAAAGCCTATATAAACACCCTAGAGGAGGATTAAGGGGGACACACAGAGTTGGAGGCGGAAAATACTCGCAATTAGCTATCAGAATCACCTCGGAGCCTAGTTCTTGGGTTTTTTTTATGTTTTTTTGTTTTCTAAACTTTGAGATGTTTTATATTATTATTATGAACTAAACTCCCTAAATACCTAAGGGAGATGAACCCTATGACGAATCTTATTATGATTTGATTTATATGATAAATACTTGTTCTTATTCTTAATTATGAGTTTTAATTCTTGCTTTAATATTTCAGGATATTAATCTAGGTTTTTGATGTGCTTATTCAGTGGAGCAAAAGTCCACGTTTATGAGTAGATCATTCATAATTAAGTAGAGTTGAATGCAATCCTAGAGATAGGAAGATATAAATCTGCCGTATTAGAGTCAAATCTAATAAGGGAATCTATAGATCGAGTTAATGCTACAATAGGGGTTTTAATTAGAAAGAGATTTCAATTAATCAACCTAAAGTCAGTTGTTCTTAGTCTCGAGAGAGATATCAACATAAATTAGGGATTTCTACGGAATAAGTCAACTGAATAAATCGTCTAAGTCAAAGATAATAAGTGAAGTCTAGGTGGATTCTTTCTTGGGTATTGTCTTCTCAATTGGTTTTCCTAAAGTACTTTCCAACTTTCGCCTCTGTCGTGATCATAGATAAATTAGAAAATTAGTTTAGTTTAAAAACACCCTTAAATTCTTAGGCTAAATAATAAAAAGAGAGTAACTACTAGTACTTTTAGTCCTCGTGGATATGATATTCCGATCTTACCATAACTATACTACTGTTCGATAGGTGCGTTTGCCTTAAGTCAAATTATTAGTTAGTTTAACGACCATCAAGTTTTGGCACCGTTGCCGGAGACTAAGATATTAGGAACACTTAATTTTTATTACTTTAGCCATTTATTTTTATTGAAATTTAATTTTTTTTGCTTAAATTATTAAAATTTTCTTTTATTTGCTTCTAGCAAGTTTTTATAGTTTATGACTAGAAGAAACCCGTCAAGACCTCTACTTTTTGATAGTGAGATCGAAAGCACAACTCACAGAAATCGAAGAGTAATAAGGCAAAGCCTATGATACATAGAGGAAGGACAAGAGGACGATCGTCAAACTACAACCAAGGGGATGACTGAAAATCAGAATAATCAGCTACCTCTTGTGGTTGCCGCAGATCCAATAAATCAGAATCCTGCTCCTCATACTATGTAATGATTATGCTAAACCTACTTTAATAGGAGCTGAACCGAGTATAGTTAGACCTGCTATTGCTGCAAATAATTTTTAACTGAAACCTAACACAATTCAAATGATACAACAGTTTGTTTAGTTTGATGGTTTGCAGGATAAGGATCCAAACACTTATTTGGTGAATTTTCTGGAGTTCTGCGACACTTTTAAGATCAATGGCGTTTCTGACAATGCCATACGCCTTCCGTTGTTTCCATTCTCATTGAGAAGCAAAGCTAAACAATGGTTGAACTCGTTACCATGAGGGTCAATTACAACTTGGGAACAAATGACCGAAAAATTTTTACTAAAATATTTTTTTCTGGCTAAAACGACTAAACTAAGGAATGATATTTCTTCTTTTGTGACGATGGATCTAGAAACCTTGTATGATGCGTAGGAGAGATACAAGGATCTATTAAGAAGGTGCCCTCACCATGGGTTACCTCTATGGCTGTAGGTTCAAACTTTTTACCACGATGTGAACCCCTCAACAAGACAACTCATCGACGTAGCCACTGGTGGAACTTTAAACAACAAAACACCTGAAGAGGCTTATGAATTTATTAAACAGATGTCATTGAATAACTATTAGTGGCAAGTCATGAGAACAAAGCCAACAAAAGTAGCTGGTGTTTTCAACCTCGATGTGGTTATTATGCTATCTAACCAGGTAGAACTATTAAATAAAAAGATTGACGGTTTGTATGGTTCTAGTCAGGTACATCCAGAGATGAGGTGCGATTCAAATGGAAGAGGAGTACACACAGAATATCAATCCTTTAACCCTAGCACCGCGAAGGAACAAGTTCAATATATGGGTAATAATAATTCTAAACCTCAAAATAACCCATACAGTAACACTTATAATGTAGGTTGAGGAACCATACCAACTTTTCGTGGGGTGGCCAAGGAAATCAAAGGCCATAACATTCCCCAGGTTTTCAACAACCATCTTACTATCAGGAAAAGAAGCCGAACCTTGAGGAGATGCTAACGAAATTCATTTCTGTGTCAGAAACTCATTTTCAGAATACCAAAACAGCACTTAAGAATCAACAAGCGTCAATCCAAGGGTTTGAAACTTAGATAGGCCAGGTTGCTAAATTGATTTCTGACCAACCACAAGGTAATTTGCCGAGTAATACTAAAACTAACCCAAGGAAGCAGCTTAATGCGATTACCGTTCGAGATGAGGAAGGGTTAGTTGAACTTAAACCAGGATCGAGGCAAGGACTTGTGGTAAGTAAAGGTAAGGATGATGTGGACCACAGTGAACAAAAATCGGTAAGTAGAAAATGTAAACCTCATGTGCCATATCCAAGTGCGACAAGGAATGACCACACGGATGAAAATTTTGGTAAATTCCTTAAATTATTAAAGAAATTACATATTAGCTTACCGTTTATTGAAGCTCTTTCGCAGATGCCAAACGCAGTTAAATTTTTAAAGGAGCTTTTAGTAAATAAACAAACATTGGAGCCATTTTACAGAATAAGCTACCCAACAAGTTAAAATATCCAGGGAGTTTTACGATTCCTTGTTTAATTGGTAGTTTAAACGTTAACAATGCTTTGGCTAATTTAGGGGCAACTATTAATGTCATGCCCTATAAAATGTTTAAACAACTAGGCCTTGGGGAACCCAAACAAACTAAGATGAGCATTCAATTGGCAGATAAAACAATCAGATTTCCTAGGGGTATTATTGAAGACGTGCTTGTTAAAATTGATGAATTTATATTCTCAATTGATTTTGTTGTTCTAGAAATGGAAGAGGATAGTGACGTGCCTTTAATCTTAGGAAGGCCCTTTTTAGCAACTGCTAGAACTATCATAGATGTTGGCACAGGTGAATTGATACTTCGTGTAGGCGATGACACGATTACTCTCCAAGCTCATGATTCTACTAAAATATCTAGTAATCGAGATGATAGTTTAAGTTCGGTTAATTTAAATAATATTACAACTCAAACTTCTTTGCAGGAATCCCTTAGGAAGAACGTGATGGAGCCTCATTCTAATCCGAACCACAAAAACAGAGCGACTCACGAAGAACGAAGGCTTCAGATCGATGAACTAGATGAATGGCAAACACATGTCAAGGAGAAGCCAAAAGCACACGAAAAATCAAAGCAACACCACGATGAGCAAAAGGATGTAATAAAGTAAATTAAAGTTGGGGATAAAGTATTGTTAGATAAAAATGACCCCCGATTTGATACTTTAGAGCACAATACAGACGGAGTAACTCCCTTCACAGTAATGAACATCTTCCTACATGGTACAGTCGAGGTAACACATACTAAATTCGGAACTTTTAAGGTAAGCAATACTCGAATCAGACCTTATTTTGATAAAATTGATAGCAAAAGTAAGGAGTTTCAACTCCTCAATCCATTGTAATCATGCAAATGAGAGCTCAGTCAAGCTTAAAGTCTAAATAAGCGCTCATTGGGAGGCAACCCGAGTACTAACACCACTAACTAGTTTATTTTAGCTATTTTTAATGTTTTGGTATAGGTACAGTGTCTCACACGGCCGGGACATACGGACGTGTCCTTGGTCATGTGGAAACAGGGCTAAAAATTCCCCAAGTATCGAGCCACACGGCCATTAATTTGATCCACACGGGCGTGCGACACGGTCGTGTGAAGCACACGGCCTGGACGCACAGGCGTGTCCTAGATCGTGTGAAAATTGGAGCTAATTTTTCAAATTTTAATTAAGTCAGGGAGCCACACGGGCAAGGTACACGGCTGTGTGTTCAAACACACAAGCGTGTGGTATACCACACGGACGTGGGAGAAGCGAAGAACCTGGCACACGGGCATGCGACGCGACCGTATACACCACACGGCCTGACTACACGGGCGTGTCCCCAGGCCATGTGACAATTACACATTCAAATTTCGTGGTAACATGGGCTGGACGCGAGCCACACGGGCATGTGACACGGCCGTGTGGTCCAACATGGGGCTCACACGGCTGTGCCCTTTTTTAACCCCCCCAATCCCTAATTTTTTTCATCATCTTCTTCTTCCCCAAAATCTCCCAAAACCTAGCCGCCGCAAGCCCCCATTCCCTTCTCCATTTCTTTTCTTTTCTTCTTTCTCCCATTCTTACCTTCCATTTTCTTTTTCTTTTTCCTTTCTTTTTCCCCTTCCACCCCATCCCCACCGCACGGCTTCACCCATTTCCTCCACGCCAGTGCCCACATCCGCACAGCAAGCCCTTTCCCCGTCCAACCGACCCACGCCCGCACGGCCTAATCCCCAAGCCTATGCTCCCCCATAGGCCGACTCCCTCTCCTTTCTCCCCTTTCTTTCTTGTTCTCTTCTTTTCTCCCATTTTCCTCCTACCTCCGACCGTTCATACCTTCGGCAACCACAGACGACCCATCATGACAAACACAAGAGGCAAGAAGATTGCTGTCCCTGCTTTGAAAAAAGCAAAAAGGTCCTGGCGCAACCTCATCAAGCGTCTCGACCGAAGCTCGTCACCTATTGCTTCGATTCTCCTTTAGCCCACAAGACGACTTGTTTCAGCTACTACGTGTATGACCATTAGGAGTGGGCCGATGTATTGATTGGGCCGCTTTGGAGCAGGTCCAACTTCCTCACCTTGTTCGCTTCTATCTTGATACCGTGCCATGGGATCGGTTCTTTGCAATCATCGAGCCTACATATTCAAAGCTGACATTGGAGTTCTGCACTACTTTCCACCTACAACACGTGATGAACACACATGATGAGGCTGGTACTATCGTTTTCAGACTTGGTAGACTTGTCAAGCATATGAGTGTACCCGAGTTTAGAGCTGCTTTGGGCCTTTACACTGAGGAGTTCATGACTTCAGAAAATTTTCTACAGCTTCATCGTCACATCCACTATTCACCATCTTGCTGTTGGACTGACCTTACAGCGAGCATGGTCCCCTATGACGCAAGTCGCTCGAAGGCGACTTCTCTCCCTCCAGCATTTCGCTACATTCATGCCATCTTGGCTCATACTTTGACGGGAAGGAGAGAGAGCATCGGAGTGGTTAGCACCACAGATGCGTACTTCCTATGGAGCATGGCAACTGGCCATGTATTCGACTTGGCATATTTTATCGCCCTCGCCTTTCGCCACCAGACGGATCGCCATAAGAGGAGCCCTATCTACCTTGGCCCTTACGTGACTTGCCTAGCTAGACATTTCGGCCTCTTCGACACTCCAGAGATGTCATCGACACTCACTCTAGTCGGTCAGATGTCTCCATAGGGAATTTCTAGCATGATCCATATGAGGATGATAGAGCGACGCCGTGGATTCGACCCCCCTCAGTACCGACTCATTCAGTCTGATGACCAGGATGAGCTAGAGGACATTACTGATGATGTCCCTCCCCCTCACAAGGATCCACCACAGCCTCCACCACGCTCCTTCTACTGTCAGTTTTCGAGGAGTGCCATTCGAGGAGTTTACTGATTTCTGTTAGTACTGTGCTTGGAGGTTTAACAGTCTTGATGCGAGGTTCGACAGTATCGACGAGACTTTACGGCAGATTTACGAGCACCTCCATATCGCCCCTTTAGTGCCACCGGCTCACGACACCGATGATGAGGACCTTTGAGTCCATTTATTTATTTTATTTTTATTTTCATTTTTATTTTTATCTTTCTTTTAATTATTTTTGAAGACTTATGTTTTTATATTTTGTACTATGTTTATCCTAATGGTTATTATCGAGTAAGCCTTAATTCTCTTCCACAGTGGTGTTTATTTTCTTATTAGTAACTCAGAATCATGCTTTTTATTGGTCATATCTACAAATCCAGCCTTCGCTATTCTAAGGATTTCATTCAAAAATTCAGGAAAGTTTCGCTTCTATCATTCTCTTTTGATATTATGCTTATATGATTATTATATATCTTTGTATATTTAGGACAATGTACATCTTAAGTGTGGGGAGGTTATTTAAATGATTATAAAAAATCCCTAAATTTTTATCTTGTTCTCAAATAATTTTCTTATATCATTATTAGAGTGAATTCTGATTGATTTATGATTTTTATTGATATGTTTTTAAAGTAAATCATAGGTAATTGTGCATTGATTGTTTAAAATTTAAAGACATTAGAGAATCAAGCTTGATAAGTTGACTTTTGGGAATTAAAATTGCTAGGTTATTTCCCTAAATTGAGGTATTATCTTGAAGTTTTGAATTTACAGGATTGACATCAAATACCCATAAATTTCGTGAGATTTTGAGCCTTTTAGAGGATATATCTTTCTTGCTCACTAATTTTATTGGTTATGAGTGAGTCAATATTGATTTGTTATTCTAGAACTTGCTTCGATTATACATGTCAAGCCCACACTTTTGATTTGATATATGAAAATGATAAAGGCACTTAGGTTTTAACCTATTTACCCTATAAAAGCCTACCCACATAATTGACCCCTAGTGAACCCCTTTGGACCTTAACTTTTATTTCTTGATTTTACCCTTAATAATAACCCACAATTTAACCCTTTTTGATTCATTAAGAATTTCTCCCTTTTCATTGACTCCTTTTTATCGAGATTTGATTTAATTAGTTACCTAACTTTGTTCTTTCATTCCAGTTGCTGAATTATTTCTTATTATGTATTTTCCTTGTTCTTATTCTTAAAAAAAAAGTATAGTTACAATTATTTATTGTTATAAAGAGCTTGGTTAAGTAAAGTTATTATATTGAGAAAAAGCTCTCATCATTTTCTTTTGATAGCCGAATTCTGGAACTTTCTTGTAATTTAGCAATTTGCTTCATCCTTCTAAGTTTGGTAATTTATTAAATTAATCTCGATTCTAACCCTCTTTTGCAGCCTTTATCCACACCTTTAACCCAAGCCCCATTATAACCCTGCTTAAGACCTTTTGATTTGTGTATCATCTCATTCAATGTGGTGAAGATTTGATTTTCATGCAAGCTTATGGTAATAACTTTTCATGTTTGACTATTGAGTGCTGAACTGTTCAACCTTAAACACTTTGAGTGATTTGAGTGAATCTTTAGTGAGGATGTCAACCCTTGTCAATTTGGAATTAAAAGATAATTACTTAGATAAAGGGGGATGCCTATAATTTTATGATTAAAATGCTCAACTTTGACTATTTGAAACCTTAATGTTCTTTTTGTTAAATTTTCAATGTATGATTACTTGTGAATTGTTTTGAAACATTATTGATGAGAATTATAAGTTGAGAAGAATTTATTTTGATTGTAAGTTGAGGATTTTGCTTGAGGACAAGCAAATGCTTAAGTATGGGGATATTTGATAAACCATAATTTATACATATTTTTACCCCATGCTTGACATATTTATGAATGATTTCTCCTTGGTTTTAGTGAATTCGATGCTCCTAATCTTTTAATTTCATGTTTTATACTCAGGAGAGCTTAGGATAGCAAAAGGAGCGAGAAACGGGCCAAAATGGACAAATTAGGCTTAAATCAGTGTTTCACACGGCCTAGGCACTTCTGCACGGGTGATCCACACGCCCGTGTGTCATTTCCGTGTCAACTATGAACCAACTCAGTATTGCACACGGCCTGAGCACCTTCACACAGGCATGGGCCTAGTTTTATTCGAAAAAGGGCACTTTTGAAGGTTCTGAAGCATTTTAAAGCCTATATAAACACCCTAGAGGAGGATTCAGGGGGACACACAGAGTTGGAGGCGGAAAATACTTGCGACTAGCCATCGGAATCACCTCAGAGCCAGGATCTACATTAAGACTAAAGATTTCCACCCAATTTCCTAGAAGTTCTTGGGTTTCTTTATGTTTTTTTGTTTTCTAAACTTTGAGATGTTTTCTATTATTATTATGAACTAAACTCCCTAAATACCTAAGGGAGATGAACCCTAGGACGAATCTTATTATGCTTTGATTTATATGATAAATACTTATTCTTATTCTTAATTATGAGTTTTAATTCTTGCTTTAATATTTCAGGATATTAATCCAGGTTTCTGATGTGCTTATTCAGAGGAGAAAAAGTCCCCGTTTAAGAGTAGATCATTCATAATTAAGCAGAGTTGAAAGCAATCCTAGAGATAAGATGACATAAATCTGCCAGATTAGAGTCAAATCTAATGAGGGAATCCATAGATCGAGTTAATGCGACAATAGGGATTTTAATTAAAAAGAGATTTCAATTAATCAACCTAAAGTCAGTTGTTCTTAGTCTCGAGAGAGATATTAACATAAATTAGGGATTTCTACGGAATAAGTCAAGTAAATAAGCCGTCTAAGTCAAAGATAATAAGTGAAGCCTAGGTGGATTCTTTCTTGGGTATTGTCTTCTCAATTGGTTTTCCTAAAGTATTTTCCAACTTTCGCCTCTATCGTGATCCTAGATAAATTAGAAAATTAGTTTAGTTTAAAAACACCCTTAAATTCTTAGGCTAGATAAGAAAAAGAGAGTAACTACTTGTACTTTTAGTCCTCGTGGATACGATATTCTGGTCTTACCATAACTATACTACTGTTCGATAGGTGCGCTTACTTTAAGTAGAATTATTAGTTAGTTTAACGACCATCAAGTTATGATGTGAATTAATGCACTGTGTAATACTCGCCGTTATGAGCTGTGATTAACGACCATCAAGTCGAATTATTTAATGTTATAATTTGATCTGTTATGTTTAATTTGGTTAGATTTATCGTTTAATTTAGTGAACTTACTAAGCTTTAAGTAAGCTTACTCGTGTCTTGTCCTTTGTTTTGTAGATTACATTTTGTGATTGAGAGGTCAGATCAACTCGAGGAATCACACTATCCCGAGGACTCCTTTGGTAGATTTTGTAAACATTTTGTTTATATGGCATGTAATAGGGCAAATTATTATGTTTGTAATGTTTCCTAGCTATGTGTGGTGTTTTGGCATTTTTGATGTTGTAGAATGGTAATCTTATACAGTACGCTTGTTAAATTTAAAGTTCAGCTTAAGTGTTTGTCCAAGGAATGGTAAGTATCATGTTTAAATATGATATAATGAGATTGAGATAGATTAGTATAGGTGATATGAAATGATAATGTTTGGGTATGAGTATTTTTTTGTATCTTCATGAATGACAATTTGGTTCAGTCTTAGGTGGTTGAAATTGGTATGTTTTGGTTGTATTTAGGTGTGGTTATTGTCTTGTGATCATGTGTTATGAATTGGTTTAGGTACCCATGTAATTGGATGAAAGGTGAGCATGATTTTGGTCACTTTTGGGTACACACAGCCTGGGACACAGATTGTCACATAAACACACGGCTGTATGCCTCTAACATGTTAGGTGCAGGGTTCACACAGGCGAGCACACGGCCTGTGACACAGCCATGTGACCCAAGTCAGAGAGTTACACTACCCATATACACTGACGTGTGAGATCACACATGGGTGTGTGGGATGACCACATGGCCATGTCTGGAGCTACACGATCTGGGCTCTGTCACACGGCCTAGACACATGGTCATTAACAATTGTATTTTTTCACTTCATTCAATTTAGTCCATATCTTGATTTTCTAACTCTACATATCAATACATATCCATGTCACGTTCATAAAAAAAACTATTTATTTGACTTCACATCCTTTTCTAAAATGGTAAATTTTCACTTTTAATCCTCTAACTTTCACGCATTTTCAATTTAGTCTTTATTAAATTTTCAATATTCATACTTTCTCTCCAAATAACTAATCACCTTTAATATTATTATTATTTCCCTAAATAACATCTTTTATAGTCTCGAGAATTTTGAGGTCTTACATTATACCATTTAACAACTACTTAATCACGGATTTGGCATAACTGTTCAAATCACGTTAAGAACATAATTTTTGTGGTAATATCCTAAACTAAATTACTTAATAAAGTTCTACTACAAACTTAATTTAAGCTAGCACAAGCTGATATCCGCCAAGCATCGATAACTTTTTTCTTTCTTTTGGCCTTTGACGACTCAACCACTTCTTTCACTACAATTAAACCAAAACTATAAAACATAACTAGGAAAACATAATTAAGCAAAAAAATCACCTAAAACTAAACATGACATACATCTTAGCACAACAGACATCTAAAGCTCTAAACCTCTAACACTAGAGAATCTAATCTAACCTTATAATTCGTATCAAAAGCTCGTAAATACTCAAGAGTAACAAGCAACACTAACTCATACACCTTCTCTCTTTAAAATTCTATAAGCTTTCAATTATGGCATCTCAAGATAACCTTAACCAATTCTTATTCTAACTTGATTCTCAATTATTCCACTCTATTCTAAACTCATTTATAACTATATTTAAGTTTAAAAAAATCAAGAAATAAAAGAATAAAAAATTTCTCACTCTAACTTGAAAAATGTTTTAAAATGAAAGAAAAATGAAGATAAAAAAAAAGAAAAACATGTTTCAATGGTTTAAAATCATAGACTAAAGTTAGAAAGCACTTTACCTCGCTATATATGATACAAAAAAAAGATATAAAGGAACATTATGTCTACTTATTTGAAAAAGATAATTCAAGTTTAGAGGCCAAAATTTTTAATAAGGTGCGAAGATTGTAATACCTGTAAGTTTATATGATTTTATAATTATATTATGGGTAAGCTTTATTTGTAATGAGTGTTTAACTCAAGGGCCTAATTAGTTCTAACAAAACTTCAAGAATGGCAGAACTTATTAGCTATGAAACCAAAATCTTTCGGATTACTTTATAAGGCTTTTTTCTTTTTACGTAGAGAGAACCAAGAAAAAAAAAGATTCTCATGCTTTTGCTCTCTTTCTTAGGGCTAGGATTGGAGGAATCAAATCCAAATAGGAGCAACACCTAAGCTTACAACTAGATTAATGCATTGAAAATGTGAATACAAATCTTCTTTCAACTTAAAAATGTGCATTTTTTTTGTTAAACTTTTGTGTTCAAATCAAATAAAAGAAAAAAAAAGAATCAAATAGGTAACCCTATTAAACTTTGTTTTTCTATTAATTATAAGAGATGAGAGGCTATTATAGAGATTTAGTTTTGAATATGAAAGAGAAGGAAAATTTTATTTTGGGTGCATACTATTTAATAATAGCTTCAATAGTGAACTATAAATTTTTTTGCAATATATTCCCTAGGTAATGTGGACTTATTTACTTTATATGGTTGAAAAGTTTATAAATTTTAGATTCTTTCACTTTCAGTGATTCTTGGTTTCATGTTTTATAACTCGAGTTGTAGTCTTTTAAAAGAAATTTCTTTTAAATGTTTTATAACTCAAGTTGTAGTCTTTTAAAAGAAATTTCTTTTACTCACTTTCATAATTGGTCTCTAAAAGTATCGCTTGAATTATCTTATCTTCGAACAATCTTAGATAAGTTTAGTAACTTTCAAAGAAGAGCTAAGGCTACAAAGGGGAAAGATGTAAATATATCCTTATTACCCTTTTTATTGGTAAAGCAACATAGATAAATAAATTTAATATATTGTATCTGATTGATAAATAGAAGTTATTATTGGCCCTTCTAATGGGTTATAATAGTTAGTTTAGGCCTCGATAACTATAATGGTTAGTATTGTAACACCCCTCATCCAAACCAATCATTGGGTCCAAGTTATAAGATGCTACAATTGTTGCCAGAGCAAAAATAGACAATTAACATTCAAATTAAATATAAATCATACAATCACAGTTAATTCAATTCATAATCACAAATTGCAACCTTTACCGGGTCTTATACGAGCTTACGTATGCTCTAAAATCAACCTGAAATTGAACAAGGAATAATTTGCAACATTTTCAAAGTTTCAGATCAATCATATCATAAATAAATCCTTCAAGTATTCAACCATGTCATAAACACTCAGATATTATGATATACAATTAAATTTGAGTCTTAATCAAGCTTATAAAAACTCTTTTGTTGACTCGAGCATGAAATAGGACCAAATTACAAAGTTTTAAAAATCTAGGGTCGACATCATGACATTGCCAAATAGTTGATCACGTTGCGATGCCTGACCACTTAATGTCAGGACATCACAATCTGTTGGCCAACGTTGTGACGAGCAAGGTTGCTCATCTCGACAATGACTCTGTTATTGGTACATTTTAGGTCATTTGATACCTATTTCAAGCTACCAATGGCATTGATCTATTTGGTGCATAATTTCACCCTTAGTCCTGCATAAAACCAATCAAAATACCATCCAAAATAATCATTTAACCATTTCTAAGTTCAATCAATCAAATATGCCACTTTGGCACTACACCTACCAATTTAGCCTATTCATACTTCACTTAAACTATTATGCTTTTGTTCATGCTAAACCATCATTTGCCAAACCATTTCACAATCAAAATGGTCATCCAAAATTCCAAACATGTTATCAACCAAACATATATACGTATAGGTAATAATTTTATCAAATATCAACCATTAACCATGATTCAAACCAAACTATGATTTCCAAATAAACTCATGTTTTAAACACCTATGTACATAGCACATAACTGAGATTTAAACAAATAAAATTCTATCGCATCGTTGATAGGATAATGTGAGCTTTGTGGTGATCCAAACGACGCATTTCACAAAATCGATAATTTATAAGGAAAAATAGAATAATGAGTAAGCACTTTGAATGCTTAGTAAGTCTATATGAAATTTACTTAACTTACTTTAACATTTCTACCATTTATACAATTGTAATAGATTGATATCTAACATAGCATCTTTGGAAACCTTACACTTTCATAAACATTTAACAAAGTTATCAAATCGGTTAGTTTAGATACATATAATGAACTTATAACACAAATATATATAATATTCCATCATATCAACTTATAACATATGTACAATTTCATTCATATATATATTCATTCCGACCATTTCATTTTCATTTCATACCATTACCATTTTTGTCTTTCACCTGGAGAATTGAAGTAAATTGAACTTCGGATAAACGTGACCGATTTGCTCACACAAGTTGTAATATTCGAATTTGCTCACATGAGCTGTGATATTTGAATTTACTCACATGAGTTGTATGTCAATTTTACTTTTGCAAAATTTGATCGATGTTGCTCACTCAAGCTATCGATAATTTGCAACACATGCTAGATCTTAACCATCGATAAAGAAATCCCTGACCAGCACCGTATAACACCCCACGCTTGACCTGTACGCTGGATTTGGGTATGGAGTGTCACCATAAACCTATACTTAAATTTACTAACTTAGTTGCTATAAAACAGTCTAAAAGTAAAATTGTCTTGTGATAAATTTAAAAATAATAATCCTTTAAATTGTTCATATTGCTAATCAGACTGCTTGTTTACAATGCTCCTCTTACATCTCTCGTCAGGTTAACTATTTCATTGCCCAAATTATAAGGTCGCTATCTAGATACAATCCATTAGCTCCCGGAGCGAAACCTTTAATGGTACTCCATTTCTATGTGCATGACTCTAACATCTCGCGATCCTTGATCTCCAGACTGTTTGGCTTGGTCCCTTATCGAATTCCTCGATTCCTCGCTTATCCTACTGTCATCATACAAACTTTAGTAAGTTTAATTTAACTTAGTGAGTTCCTCTTCTGTCCATATATTTAAACCCTACCACATGAGGGTAAACAATTTAAAATAGTTTAACATAAATACTCCCTTCTTGTTCATGGCGAGTGTTCTATATCAAGGTGTCGGCTCCAACTGAGCTTTCGAGCTACTCAGCTCAATATGAGACCTTTATATGGGTGGGCTCTCATCTGATACGTAATTTAGACACCTCGCCACATTAGTGAAATCTGTCCTTATCTTCTATTTGTCATTGCTTACACTTTCCCTCTTATATGGGGTGTTTGTTGACCTAAACTATCCTAGTTGTTCGTCAGCTTCCTATCATAAACCCTTATGGAAACCTTTTTAACTATCTGCCCAAAGATTCTTAGAGCATACATTCCTTCAGAAACTAGATCGTACTAGTCCTTGGCAAACTCTTTTTTTCATTGCTTAATCCCGAGAACTCTTTGACATTTTCATATTGTGTTGACCTTTAACATATCTCGTCGCTCTGGTGAACGTGTCCTCATTCCATCTTACTGTCTGTAGAAGGGGATTACTCCTAGTAACTCACTCTTCACCTCTGCCTTTACTTGAGACCTCACCTGTCTCAAATATGAAGGTCTGTCTATCTTGTTGGACCAACAGTTTGTCGCTCATATGACTATGCGAGCCTGTCATCTCACTTTCTCGTCTCCTCTTTACGAAGCTATCCTTTCTATGGTATACTCGCACTAGCTTTTCCTCAAACAGGAATAGTCTTGACAGACACACTATCATTTGGACAATATCCTTATTTTGGGAGTGAAACTCTCTTCCATTTCCACGAGATTTCTCTCTCAGATACAACTTCATTGAGCTCCTTTTGGTATATCTTCTTTTCAGATCATTACTTGTGATCCTCAAATATTTACTTTTTTTCTTTCTATAATCAGGTTAGCTCTTGTAGACTTATCTTCCTCTAGTTCTTATTTGGTCTTTGCTCGTGCCTTGTTGGTTTCCAACTCTATCACCATATTTGGCAGATTTCTTATAATTTGCTTACCATGCTTACACTTCCTTTACTCTTCTTCGACATGCGTAGATTCTCATACTTGACGCCCAGGCCTGTACTCATCACTGGCGTGCTTTACGAATTTTCTCTCTCGCTGATTCTAAAGGATGCCGTAACCTAGCTATTATCTTACACCCTTCTCATTTCTTTGTCATGTCTCGACGGACTTACCTCATGTTTACTGTCCTGTGGACTATCTTGTGTTTACTACCCTGATGGACTATCTATATTTCGTGTTTACTGTCCCGACAGTCTTACTTTATGGATGCCATGGAGCCTTTTATCCATAGTCTTATATCGATTTGACATCCTGGCATACTACCTTACGATGCCATGGAGTCTTTCATTCATGGTATTACTCATCATACCTGGTTGCTATAGCGTCTTTCATCTACGGTCTTACACCGTATACCTTATACTTTATACCATGTACCATGCCATTATGACATTTTTCATCTATGGTCTTACGCTATGTACTTCATACTAGACTGTCATACCCTCTTTTATCTATGGTCTTACGCCATTTACCTTATAATAGACTGTTATGGCCTCTTTCATCTACGGTTTTATGTCATATACTGTCGTCATAGTGTCGCCCCAAAAGACCAATCGATATCGTCATTGCGGTAAATACCATTTCGTTGTTTCATATTACCCAAATCATCCTCCCATTACCTCGTTTACACCACCTAACCTTAATGCTCAAACACCGTAGTGTTCCCCTCAAAGGTTCGGAGCTTCGCCTGAGGCGGTAACTAATGGGTTCTCCTCCATTCCCTTCCTAACTTCATCTATTCCTTTAAGGTTTACCCACAATCATGCAATGCATGCTCATATCATCATAATTCATGCTTATGCAATCATGGCATACTTAATCAACATACGATAGGTTTGGAGTTTGGAACTCATTTTAAACTTTATCATCTCCATAACTTATTTATTCCTTCAAACACTAGAGATTCCATTTTCCAAGAAGCAACTAAGCATTCTAATCGAAACCATGAGTTATACTCCATATTTTTAACTTAAAATCATTTTTCCAAAAACATGCAAAACCCTTAAAATAGTTATGAAATTCCATAACTTAATCCTACGTACACAGAAGGGTTAAAAACCTTACTCGCTTGCTGGTCTCTCTACTTTTCCATCTCCAATTGTCATGGAGTCTGCTCAATGCAGAACCTTCCATGGCTACTTTTTTTTTGAGCTACTAAAGAAGATGGACGAAAGAAATTGAAACAGATTTGAGAATAAAATCATCCCTAGGAGCTATCTCCCATCTATTTTAACCCTTCCCAAGCTATTTCCAATCCTGTGAGAGCCATCCATGGCTAATTATGACATCTCCCACTAAGGAACTGGTTGGTTCCATTCTAACCAAACCAGATTTGGTTCTCAACCATGTCTAATCCAGTTTCTATCTTTCTTGTTTTTTCCAATTGAGGTTTCCAACTTGCGATATCTTTCATTTAGACCTTTAATTATTCTTAATTTTGGGTTAATTGAAAATCGAGTGTGTTTTTGAAAATTAATGGCATTCATTCGTATCTTAATTGTTACTAAGTTCACACGGGTACTGTTATCATTTCAATATCATTTCAAACCCTAAAATCGTATACTCATTTTTCAAATTTCAAATGACAATCCATATACATTTTTAACCCTGTAACATCATTATATACATACTACTCAATCATATATCAATTCCACATTCAATCATTATCATGTATCTATTCATATTAGTCATGTAATTCATACTTTACAGTTTAGTCCTTTAGATGCCAAAATCACCAGAATTACACATGTATATAAATTAATAAGTATAATAATACAATTCAAGCATAATATAAAATAACATAGTAAGTTTCATATGAACTTGCCTGACAAAAACGACAATAGACAATGTGTCAGGGACTAATCTACAATTTCTCTTTTTTCTCGATTATCTTCCGATTGATTCAAATCCCGATCTATAATAATTCATTTCCATTTATCAATTCTAAAAATCTTTTAACGGTCTATTATAACCATAAGTTGGTTTAATTTTTATTTTCAAAAATTCCCTAAAGTTTTGCATTTTATTCAATTTAGTCCCAAAAATCGAAATAGCTATATCTTTCAAATTTAAGCTTAGTTTTTGTCCAATTTCAATTTCATCCTTATATAATCATCTATTATCTATAATTATATAATTTTAACATCAATTTCAAAATATTTATACTTTATCTCTACGTTCAAAATTAACAATTGAACTTTACAAACTAGTCATTTTTTCATATCTAAGTACTAAATATAACCAAATAACACCAATTTCATCAAGCATTCATCAATGATAACATTTTTAAGCTTTAACAATTTTGAAAAATAACATACAGGTTAACTAAATCGAGCTACCAAAATCTCAAAAACATAAAAATTACAAGAAAATGACTAGATTGAGCATACCTAATTTTGACTAAAATTTTAAGTTTCCATACCCATTTTTCTTTTCTTTTCTTTCATATTTTGAAGAAGATGAATGATAATACCTTTGTTTTCCTTTTATTTAACTATCTTATATACTTTAATTAGTTTTAAATCAAACTTTATTAATTAGTTAATTTTTAATTTAACTAATATTAAACATAGTTAAAGAAATTTGGTCCACCACCGTTGAACATAATTAGAAGGGTCCAACTGCTCAATTGGGTCCTTCAATTAATTTAAAAATACATAACGATTAACTTTTACTACTTTTATGATTTAGTCCTTATACATTAATTAGTTACTAATTCGACAAAATTACCTATCCAAAAACTTTAGGGTCGAAACACTTGTATCTTCATTATCCAATGAACAAATTTGTCAGACCAAAATTTGATATAACACTATAATTGACTTGTAAATATTAATTAATACTATTTACTAACTTGATCATTGGAGAACGGGGTTTCGAAATCACTGTTTTTAGCACAACTAAAAAATGGGTTGTTACAAGTACAAAGTCCACGAACATGTGATAATAGTTAGCATGGGCCCTGCTAACGAGTTATAATAGTTAGCTCATAGTTTTGCTATTGGGTTGAACTTTTATTTTATTCTTATTGATACATTGATACAACAAGTAGAGAGTGATGGTAGCTATGGAGGTCAGTTCACCCAATTAGGACGGAGAGCCGGAGGTTACAGAGAATAAAGGTTAAAAGAGTATAAAGGTTAAAAGTTGGAGGAGTGTTGACAAAGTGTAGGTTTAGTTTTCTTAAAGAGTCGATCTCTTCTTCCTAAAGGTATTTATAAGCAAGAGTCCCATGTAAGATGGTGTTAACGTGTTGGGTTAGCCATCATTACGAAATGCGTGGGGATGTCTTTGATGAGACAAGGATGTCTATAAGAAAACAGATCTTATCATTCATTCTGACTTGATGAGATAAAGCAGTTGAGTCCATATGATATTTAGTGACCAACAACTTCATATACCGATGAAGATTAAGTTTTTCGTTGTTCGAATGGTCGTCCCAAAATGGTGAGTTCGTAGTTGACCATCCAATATCAACATCTTTTCTAGCTTGTGTCATATTGCAAATGGAGGGTATAACAATTCCCTTGGTATGTGTGGATGAATAATTGCGTCTTCCTTTAATCTTAGGAATAACACCTTCGATGCTGTTGTGTTGGTAACATAACTGGCATTACAATTTATTATTTTATATTTTTTTCTTTCTCACCTACCCTTATTTACATAGGTTAATAGTAGAATGATGATTTTAACAAGTTGTGGTTATACTAACTGAACAATAGTTGCTCATTCTTTTCTCCTCTTTTCAAATATATAGCGGATAGTGGTGTAGAAGCCTAGTTTTTCAGAGCTGAAAGGCTACCATGGGAGCCTAATTAGCATTTTAATCATTTTTTTTGGACAATAGGACTCTAATTTGAAATAACACAACTTGTGTTACTAAGCTCTTACACCTTTTTCTTTAAGAAATGGGGATAGGAAACTTTTTATTAAATAAAAGGCTTTATATTATATTAGAGACAATACTCCACCTTTGGCTTAGACTTAAAACTCTCGAGTCATAGTTGGCCTATACCTGCGAGCTAGAATCCTCAGCTTCAGCCTTCAAGCCAGACGAAATTGGAAAATTCAGTAAAAATGAGCACTCGAAGGGAGAAAAGACATGAAATTCTTAAATTTTAGCCCTTCTTATACACCAAAATCAAGTTCCTTAAACTTAACCCTATGAAAATTTTTGCTGAACATAATATGAAAACAAGGACAAGGAACCTTGACATAAAACAAGTAAATAGCAACCAAACTGAAAACATAAATTCCTCAAACAACTCGAAGCAGTGCAGTTATCATAAAATTCAAACAAAATTTCTAAAACCATAAATGTAGGCAATACCCTTGAATGTAATTATAAAGGCCAAAAATCAAGCAATACCCCTTTACCCTAACCCTAAGCCTTATCAGCCTTGGCAGCAGTAGCAGCAGCTTGACCTCTAAGTCTACCAGTCCTCCTTGCAGCAATAAGACCAACCTTTTGCCCAGGAGGAGCATCACGTCTAACAGTGCTAGCATGACCAATGTGTTGATGGTTACCACCTCCGTGGGGATGCTCAACTGGATTCATAGCCACACCACGTACCTTAGGCCAGCAATTCCTCTTCACCCTAAACTTGTGGAAAGCATTACCAGCTTTGAGAAGAGGCTTCTCAGTCCTACCACCACCAGCAACCTGCCCAATCATGGCGCGGCAACCACTTGGAACAATCTTCTTTGAACCGGATGGTAGCTTGATTCTGTAAGATCACACACCGAAACAACCAATTACCCCGAACTTCAACCACCACGTTGATATATAATGAAGCACTATGATACTGATTTCATCCATATCATTTTTTGATACCGATTTCGCTATTAAACATTTAGAGCATGCAGCAATGAACGTGATAATGAATTTTACGCAAAAAAGACAAAAGGATAATGAAATGTGACATGTAAAGGCCAGTAACCAATAGAAGCTAAATGAACACTATTCGTCAAACTAAAACCAATACATGTGTTTCGATGGATAATTAAAGCAACGTCACTATTTCTAGGCATTTACCACTTCTATAGAGCTCCTTTGTCATAAACAAGGCATATAATTAAAGCAAATAAATCGAAATTAAAATTAAAATTAAAACAAGAGTATGAAATTAGAGACCTGGTAGTGTCGTTATCAGGGTTGTGACTAATAACAATGGCATAATCACCAGAAGCCCTAGCGAAAACCCCACGATCACCAACGTGGTGTTCCACGTTGCAAACGACAGCTCCTTCGGGGATAGATCTAAGAGGCAACACGTTTCCGACCATAAGGGTGGCCTTCTTACCACAGTACACGAACTGTCCGGTGTACATACCCTCAGCAGCGACGAACAGTTCCTTCTGCTTCTTGTAACGGAACGGGTGACGGAACACGACGCGAGCTAAGGGCGCACCGCGGCCTGGGTCGTGGATAACATCGGTGACGACGCCTTTGAGGTAGCCGTTTCGTTCACCGAAGTCGAGGCTGCGAAAACGGGCGGGACCCTTGCGGTGGTGGGTGTGGGCCTTGAAGACGGAACCCGCACCCTTACGCTGAGCTCGGATGACACGACCCATTTGGACGGCTGTAAGAACTCTCTCTTGGAGGCGGCAGAGAGTAGTGAAATGAGGTTAGGGTTTGGAAGAAAATCTAATAAATAGATTATCCCGGCTAGGGTTTCTAGGATCGAAATTTGGGCTAAAAAAGAGAAAAAGAAATGGATTTTGGCAAGAGCCAACTCAAAATCACCATTTTCAGCCCAATAACCCTTTGGTACACTTGGATTTGGAAGCTTTTACAAACCCAAAGCCCAATTTCAGTAAACTGTAGGGATTGCTCAGGATCGAATATGTAACTGGTATTATAAAATCTACAGAGACAAAGCCAAGGGGGCTGACAGGCCCCATTGGGCAGTGGAAAATTTTCATTAATGTTTTCTCTTAAATATTAATCATTCAATTTAAGTCTTTTAGTTATTTGAACAAATGAAAATTTTCTATTTTCTTTTAGTTAAAATAAAACTTTTAGCTTTGGTTTCCTCGAAAATTTAAAAGTTTATCTCCATCTTCCCTTAACAATGATTTTGATCTCATTCTTGCTTATATACATATCATTTTCACTTCACTAATAATTCAGTCGACTAAAGAGAACACTTTTTTAAGTTCTGAAATTTTCAAATCAAGTTTTAAATATGATTATATGGTAGTGAGCTATTTTGATATAAATTATAAATACATTAGTTGATTTTTTAATTTTATAAGTAAAGTTTTGAAATCGACATTTAATTATTCTTAAGGGTTAGTATTTGATACATTGATGGTTTTTTTTTTATTCCACAAGTAGACTTAAAAAACTTATGTCTCTTTTTTAAAAATATTTATTTTTTAATATTTTACTATATCTTATAGAACACTTGTCAATTCTCTTACTTGTGGAGTCTAAAAACTCACTAACAGTATACCAAATATATTTTTTTATTTTTTAAATATTAATTAATGACATTTGATGTTTTTAATTTCGTATATGAAATTAAAATCTCCACTATCAATATATTAAATAATTATTCACATTAATGATTTGTTATTAATTAAAATATATATTTAGAATTAAAATTAAATCTTATGTTAAATTTTAAAATATAAAATGAAAAAAAAATTGACACATGGAGTGACATAAAAATAATATGAGTGTTTAATGTGTCAATTATCAATATAAAAGATTATTAACATGTAAATTTTATATAAATTCACAATACTTTGAGAAAAAAAAATCACGAATATTTATATATATTTAAATTGAGGCACTATACCAAATTATGCAAAATAAGTAAAGAATTTCAACCGAATACACAAATTTTCTCAAAAATGAACCATAATAACTCATTGTGCAAAATTTGAAATAAACCAAAACAGTAAACTGAAAAAAAAATAATTAAAATAAGGTTTGTTATGTATTTCTGATTACCAACTCAAAAGCATAATCCGGATTACCTACCCGCAACCCGTACATGGGCCCTACCAGTTGGATGCATGTAGGTCTCACAGTGAGGGTTCGCCAAAAGGGCTCGCGAACGCGAGCCTAGTTCACATAATTAGGGAGTTCGCATGTGAAGGCCACGAAGTATAACAGGCAGACTGATGAACACGTGTTAAGTCTAGAGTAGTACATGTGTCAACATGCATGGAACTTACCTAGAACGTCAATTCCATAAACAGTAATTATGTATATAAATACTCGATTATCCTATTCAATAAGACACAACAAAAACACTCAACAATTGGTGTGGTGAGCGTGGACAAACTTCCGATCAACCGATTTCTTTCAGTTTGAAAAATCACAATGGCTAACCCAAATGAAAAATTCCCTATTAATCTTTCATTTGGATAGGTTGGAGCCTCAAGTTTTGGCAACCAACCCATTGCGATAGATTTATTTGCCGGGCAGTTTGCTGACCGACCGATAAACTTGGGTAATGTAACTCATCCGAGAGTTTTGAGCCCATTTGGCTTGAACATTCCTTCCGGCCGTGGGCTACTACTTACTTCTGGTTAAGAAGGGTTGCAACAGCAGTTTCTTGCTCTTCAAGAGTAGATGAGGGAACAAATGGTCTTACAGAATGCACGGTTTGAATAGTAGCAGACTTTCCAACAGAAGTTCTTGAAGCAGAATGAGGAGCTCCAAAGAAAGGTACAATTCGATAACTCCAATTTCCATGATAATGTAACCATGCAGGAAGAAGGTCTAGGCTTGTATTCGAGGGAATGTCAAAATGAGATGGATGCATTACGATGAGATGTGAGGGCATTACATCCTGAGTTTTGGGACATGGACTGGCTTTTCTGTTCCAACAATCCTTTGGCCCCAAAGATAGCAACAATGAGTTTACCACTTGATTTTAAGGTCCTGAAGGACATTTTTGAAAGAAGAAGGGACTCACGAGCTCACCTGATGTAGTATAATGCTTACAAGAATGTATTAGTAGCTTCAGACTCTGTGAAGTGTAAAGCCTTCTCCATAACGCTTAAGAGGAATGTGAATGATTTGTACTTGTCCCTTCCTTAAGGCTCTATCCGAAGTTTTTCTCAATTGGGTCAGATGTTTTTAGGAAGGTTCATATCCCACAAGACAATCATGAGCACTCCTATAAGATTGATGTCTATGAAACAAAGAGAAAGAGAGTCTCTTCAAGACTACGTGAAATGATTTTATAAGGCAATACTGAACACGAAGAACCTTGAAGACTAGAAGGCCATCGATGCCTTTATAATGGGATTATAGAATGAACATGTACAGTATTCCTTCACTGATAACAGGCATCAAAGTTTGAGGGACTTATATGAGCGGACCCACAAATTCGTTGAGGCAAAAGAGATAAAAGGGGCGACACGTGGCACATTTCAAAGAGATGACAAACAATTCAGAAATAGAGAAGGAGCTCATAGCAGATAAGGACCGCCCAATCAGGCTTTACGTGCATGAAACGATAGGCAGCAGAAAACGCAGACACAAAATGATTCACCTAGGGCCTCTTAGATATCTCAGCCTGAACATACAAGGAAGTACATCCCTCAAGGCAGGTTTGAAGTTTATACTCCTTTGAATGCTATCCGTGCTTATATTTTGAACCAGGTGAAGAGTTTAGGCATCTTGCCCAATCCATCTCCTATAAGGCACAGTACAAGGAGTTCAAATTCAAAAGATAGGCATGTTTTCCATAATGATGCGAGTCACAAAACTGAATAATGTTTTATTTTGAATGATGCTATTGAAGAGACTGTGAGGAATGGTGATCTTGCCAAGTTTGAGGATCAAGGTACTACTAAGCAGGGTCAGAGTTCTCGTGGCAATCCTAAGGGTAAGAAGAAGTCAGAGGTACTATACATGTGATTGTGGGCATATATGAGAATTGGGTAAGTTCTAATGCGAAGAGTAAAGTACACATGAGGAGTGTAATGTCAATTAATACACCTAAGAGGCAGTGTCAGCAGGGAAAGTGGAATGTTGAGTTTGTTAACGATGATGAATAACTAGTGTGCAGCGAGGCAGGAAATGACCCAATGGTTGTCTCTACAATGATCGCAAGTTTTGAAGTTAAGATAATATCTGTTGACAATTAAAGCGCGGTGGAGATTCTGACCTGGGAAGTTTATCAAAAGATGAGATTGAAGGAATAGGCTTCATCCAAAGCTGGCACATTGTATGGTTTTGCAAACCACCTAGTCGAGGTGAAGGGTTCTATCACTTTGCCAGTCACACTAGGAGACGGTAAGTATACGACTATAGAGTATATTCAATTTTTTGTTATGGACCATTTTATGGTATATAACGCCTTTTTTGGACGTCCGATAATGAGGATGGCGAAGATGGTGATAGCAACATTTTGTATGAAGATCAAGTTCCCAACAAGGACAAGGGTCGGGTTCATGCGATCTAACCAATGGATAGTAGTGCAATGTCATATGTTGTTTGTAAGGCAAGCACAAGAGCCCGCATCCAAAGGACGGAGTTTGCAGCAGTCAAAGTTAAGTAGTTAAGCATTAGACTTGGATAGCCTAGATAAGAGGGATGAAGCAATAAGCTTAAAGTGATAGAGCACACCAAGACTTTACAAATATTCGATTACGATGAAGAAATGACAATAAGGATTTCATTAGCATTGCCACCTGAAGTAAAGAGCATTTTGGTTTAGTGTTTAAAGGCGAACTCCGATGTTTTTGCCCAGCTGCAGATATGCCAAGGATAGACCCACAAGAAATTGTCTAGAGGCTAAATGTGCTCCCTGAAGTAAAGCCAGTTAAACAAAAAAGAGGATATTTGCTTCGGATATAGTGGAAGCCGTGAGATAAGAGGTAGCTAAATTATTGTCAGCAGGGTTTATTAGGGAAATTGAATATCCAGACTGGGTTTCAAAAGTGGTCATGATAAAGAAGGCGAATGACAAGTGGAGGATGTGTATTGATTTTACCAACCTAAACAAGGCGTGCCCCCAAAACAGCCTTCCTTTGCCTTCGATTGATCGTTTGGTTGATTTTTTTCAAGTCACAGGTTCATGAGTTTCATGGATGCTTGTTTGAGTTACAAGGACCAAGGTGACCATGAGAAAATAACTTTCATCATTGAAGAGGGGTTGTTTTGTTATCAGGTCATGCCTTTTGGCTTGAAGAATGCGGAAGCAACCTATCAGAGGCTGGTAAATAGAATTTTTAAGGAACAAATAGGACGTGGTGTCAAAGTCTACATCGATGATATGTTGGTGAAAAGTACCACTATGGAGGAGTATGTACAAAACTTATCAGAGGCGTTTGCTATTTTGAGGGCTCACAACATTTAGTTGAACCCAGAGAAGTGTGCTTTTGGTGGGCGAGCAGACATGTTCTTTGGTTTTATGATTTTAGGGAAGAGGATAAAAGTGAACCCAGAAAAGATTTATAGTATCCTAGAAATTTCTCCTCTGCGAACAATTAAGGATATTCAACGCCTCATGGGGAAGATTGTGACACTTAACAGGTTCATCTCCAGGATAGCGGACAAGTAACACCCTTTTTTCAAAGCTTTAAGGACTTCATTTTCATGGACTGAAGAATGCCAAGTAGCCTTTGAAAAACATAAGTCATACCTTACATCTCCACGATTTCTGAAGTCACCGTGAGTGGGAGAAACCCTTTTACTTATAATTGGCTACCTCAGAGGAAACAGTTGCAACGGTCCTAGTTAAAACAAAATATGTTTGCCAATTCCCAGTATACTATGTTAGTAGGGTATTCAAAAACAGTGAACTAAGGTATTCAAAAACTGAAAAATTCATCTTTACTCTAACTATTGCAGCTCACAAATTGCATCCCTATTTCCAAACTTATCCAATTTTCGTCACGAAAAATCAACCTGTAAAGGAAATATTATCTAAAGCTGATACCTCATGGAGGGTGACAAAGTGGAGTATCGAGTTGGCCGAGTTTGGCATGGAATTTGCCCTGAGAACAACAATAAAGGGGAAAATATTAGCTAACTTTATAGTTGAGTGCTCTTTTAATAAACATGTTGATCCAGCAAGTAGTGTAGCTTACAACTTGAAATACTATGCTATAAATGTTTTATATAAATGTTTTATGAACTTAAAAATGTATGATATTTGCAATCTCCTATGAGAATTGATGAACAACAATTACTAAACTTTTTATTTCTATGATAATTTACGATGAACCTACACTTTATTCTAAGATCTCATTTTTCATCTGTTGCATGCAACCTATTAGTTAGTTCACATCGAGAGGGTGTAGATGTGCCTGATAACTCGAAAATGTGGTTAGTTTATGTTGATGGCTCCGCAGCCAAGACGGGGTCAAGAGTAAAGGTGCTTCTAGTTGATCCTAGTGAGAATGAATGGAAGTATGGGTTATCTTCTGGATTTCAGACATCTAACAACACAGTAGAATATGAGGCTTTAATATCAGGGTTGCAACTAGCACGCCAGCTAAGAGTGAAAGACCTGATCATCTATACAGATTTCTAATTAGTAGATAGACAGATGAATGGTGAATACGAGATAAAGGAACTAGTGTTGAAGAAATATCATTCAATTGCAGCCCAACTATTTGCAGGATTTGACAAAGTACATATAAAACAACTTTCAAGGAGTGATAACACATATGCAGACACTTTGTCTAAGTTGGCATCCCCTATCATCATTAAACAAATAGGAAAAATTTTACTAGAGTACAGGGATACCCTGAACTACAGCATGTCACAAGTTTTTAGTATAGATCAAGAGGAGATATGGATGACTCTTATAGTTCGCACATTGCAAGGAGCAAATGATCAGTTGGACAAGAAAGAGCTCGCAAAGCTACAACACAAAGTTGTGAGGTATGTCATTATTACATATTACACATGTTTGAAAAAAATCTTAAAATTGATGAATTTGATAATTTATTTTATCCTACAACTGTTAGGTATACCCTTTTAGAGGGTGTACTGCATAGAAATGGATTTTCACATTTGTTGTTGTAATGTCTAACACTATTTGAGGTTGAATACATAATGCGAGAAATTCATGAAAGTATCTTTGGTGACCAGTTGGGTGGAAGGTTGTTTGCCTAGAAGATTTTTAAACAAATGTATTATTGGCCTATGGTTCAGAAGGATACGCATCATTTAGTTCATACTTGAGAATCTTACCAGAGATATACTCAAGTGCAGTGACAACTAGCAGAACCTCTTAAAGTCATGTTGAGTCCTTAGTCATTTGAGACCTAGAGAATTGATATCATTGGTCCATTCCCAATAGCTTCAGCCCATAAAAAGTTCATAGTAGTGGTTGTAGACTATTTCACCAAGTGGATTGAAGCTGAAGCTCTAGCAACCATTACGGAGAAATAAATGGAATCTTTTCTTTAGAAGTCAATTGTGTGTAGGTTTGGTGTACCATGCTTGATCATAATAGATAATGGCATACAATTTCAAAGAAAATTAAAGAATTTTTATGCGAATCTACAGATCGCCTTATCTCAGAGTTATGTTAAAACACCACAAACAAATAGTCAGGTAGAGGTAATGAATAAAAAGATTTTAACAGCCTTAAAAAAGAAAGTTGGTGATGCCAATGGTGCTTGGTTGGAAGAGCTGCCAGGAATTGTATGGGTTCTACGAAGGTCACCCCATACTGCAATAGGAGAAATTGCATTTTCTCTTGTTTATAGTGTGGAGGCAGTAATTCCTACCAAGATTGGCATGTGGTCGCATAGAACTACACATTTTGATGAAGATGCTAAGCAAGAGGTTATGAGGCTTAACTTAGACCTCATCAATAAATTTAGAGAAGTAGAAGAAATTAAGAATGCAGCGGATGCTCAACAAGTAGCTCAATATTACAATTTTAAGGTTAAGGATAAGCAATTCCAAGTAGGTGACCTTGTCCTTAGAAACACTGAAGCTAGCTTCCTAGCATCGCAGTAGGGGATGATGACTCCAACCTGGGAAGACCATACAAGGTCATATAGAAGATAGGCTACAGAGAGTATAAATTGGAAAAGATGGAGGGCACAGTTTTACCATGAACATGGAACGCTTGTCACCTAAAAAATACTATGTATAATCTCTTACTTTTTAATGAAAAAGTATTTTTTGTAGATATTTGTACTTAGTACAATTTAGTGTTAACAAAGTTAAGCTCGTAACTCAAAACAACTCATGAACTTACATTCCCAGCTGATATTATACAAGCTTGTCAGTTTATGATCGCAGCCTCTAGCGCAGCTCGCAGACCTATGTTCCCAATTGATATTACAAAGGCTTGCTGGTTTATGATCGCAGCCTTCAACACAGCTCGCGGACCTACGTTTCCAACTGATATTACAAAGGCTTGCCGGTTTGTGATCGCAACCTCCAATACGGCTTGCGAACCCACGTTCCTAACTGATATCATAAAGGCTCACTGGTTTATGATCACAACCTTTGAAACAGCTAGCGAACTTATGTCCCCAACTGATATTTAAAAATTAGCTAAGTTAAGCTCGCAATCTGAATTATCTGAGTTAGCAAAGTTAAGCTCACAACTCCCAAACAGCTAGCGAACCTACGTTTCCAGCTATTACTTAAGGTTACCTCATTTAAAATCGCAACCTAATTTCCTTTGACTTTGCTAATTTAATATCACAATTCCCACACACCTGGCAAATTTATTTTCCAAGTTAATATTAAAGGTTCTTCTAATTAAGCTCACAACTTAGGATATGTAAGACCATTTGAATCGAGGTTAGTATGTAAGACCATTTGAATCGAGGTTGGTGATAAGTCACCTAAAATAGAGCCGTTGAATTGCGCTAAGTCAATTAAAGGTTTCTGAGAGCATATTCAAAATTTACTTAAGTTCGATCTCTCGTTACTAGCAATATTGTTATGCGAAAAGATGAAATAAGTTCGCAAAAAGATATAACGTCATGGAAATAATAAATAAAGATGAAAATTTTCAAAGATCAAACTTCCAATTCATATTTGAAAAGTTAATACAAAAGTATAATCAATTAGGACACATCATTATCCTCTTCAGGGTCGCTTGGGATATCATTCTTCCCTCTTCCCCTTCAGCAACTTTTTTGTTGTCATTATCATCAGTAGGGACAATACTGGTTTCAACTGGGTCCTCATCCAAGTAAAAATCTTTCGGGTTCTTCCATTTGGACATGAACTTTTCCCAGGAAGCTTTCGAAAGGAAGCAAACATCGAAACCTAGTTGATCCATATTTACATCATAGAAGGCATCGAGATTAACTCTACGAGCATCAAAAGGGCTACCCACAACTTGGGCATGCAACAATATGTTAGCCTTGATCTTATCTTAAATTTTTGTAAGACCTCTGCTTGTTTTTGCTCTAAACTCACCAATGCAACCTTGTGCTCTTCAACAATTACGTTTGTAGTAGCCTTGTGCACTTCGGCCATTTATGGTCACTAAACTAACTATAAATATGACAAAGACAAGTGCACCTATCGAACAATAGTATAGCCATGGTAAGTAGAGAATATCATATCCACGAGGACTAAAAGTATTAGTAATTACTATTTTTTTATTATTTATTCGACAATTTGTAGTGATGTGTTTTAATTTAAATTTACTAAACTAATTTAACTAAGAACACAACAAAGAATGAATCAGGAAAATAATCGAATATTAACCAAAGAGATAGACAATACCCAGGAATCCACCTAGATTTCACCTTTTATTATGAATCTAAATTAAACGATTTATTCACTTGTGTCTTGATTCATAGAAATCCTTAAATTATGTTAATATCTCTTTCGAGAGTAAGAACAATTGACTTTAGGTTGATTAATTAAAATCGATTTCTAATTAAAACCCCTATCATTGCATTAGCTTGATCTATGGATTGCCCTATTAGATTTGAATCTAATCCGGTAGATTTATGTCGTCCTATTTCTAGGATTGCATACAACTCTATACAATTATGATATATCTACTATTGAACAGGAAATTTTGCTCCACTGAATTAAGCACATTAAATATGAGTTAATATCCCAGAAATATTAAAACAAGAAATAAGCATACATAATTGAGAACAAGAATCAAGTATTTATCATGTAAAAAGAAAAATCAAATAAAAGGATCCATCATAGGTTTCATCCTCTCTACGTACCTAGGGAATTAGTTCATAATCTTGAATAGAAACATCTCAAAGTCAGAATAACCACAAGACATAAGAAACTCAATAAAACTTCAAAATAGATTAAAAGGAGATCTTCGATCTTGATGGAGATCCGCTTCTAAGTTAGTTTCGATGGTGTTTTTTAAGTGTTTTCTTCAATAACTTTAAAATAAATTAAAAGGAGACCTTTGATCTTGATGGAGATCCGTTTTTAATTTAGTTTCGCTGGTGTTTTTCGAGTGTTTTCTTGAATCTTCTCTGATTACTCTCTTATGTCTTCTTCTAATTAGTATTTATAACTTTAGAATGCTTAGAAAGCCTAAAAATTGGGTTTTTTCGTATATTTAGGAAATAGGATGCGAAATTGACACGGGCTGGCACATGGCATGTGTCCAAGCCATGTGGCTTACACGGGCAGGTGTCCAGCCCGTCTGGAAATGCCCAGGCCGTGTGGATCCTAAAAATAGCTCTATTTGTTTGATTTTGGCTCATTTTTCTATCCTTTCACTCCCAAATGCTCTCTTAAGTATAGAAACATGAATTTAAAGGATTAGGAGCATTAAATTCACTAATTTTCAAAATTAATCATCTAAAAACACATTAAGAATGAGATTACAATATGTTACTTTTATAGTTTATCAGCCATTTTCTCCATTTCAGCATTTATAGCTTCTTTCCCTTCTTATTCAGCTGTGACATCTTTTTATAACTCTTCAATTTTACACTCAGTAGCCCCCAAGTGCTTGGCGATGTCATCATTCTGTCTGTAAAGTTCTTCATTATCTTTTCTCATATTGGAGTACAGCTCGCAAGCTCTCTCCAAGGCTTTCCTTAGGATCTTGAAAATTATCTTCGAGCTCCCTCTTGGTTGCCTCAACTCTACCAATGCCTTCACTAAGGTCTAAGCTAACCATGCTAGCCTCAGCTAGGAGAACTTGCAAGGATATGACGAACTCTGACAGCGAATGCTTCCTCACGCCACTTAATGACCTAACGAGGCTCATCTACTTTTTAATAGTTTTTTATAAAGAAACCTTCAACCTATTGGTCACCTCATCTAGATTGTAAGGGAACTCCTGGGCGTTCAGATACTCGCGCCACGAGAATAGCTCACCACCCTCAACATTAAAACCAACCTCACCTAATGGTTCCTCAATAGGGGATAAAGAAGAAGGAGGAGTAGAAGGAAGAAAGCTATCATGAATAACAATCAACGAACTTACATGAGCTATAGATGGCGAGCTTGCAGAAAGGGAAGCAAGAATAGTAGCCATCATGACGAAAGGCCTAACATAATTTATTCTACTTTTACGGTGCTGCTCTAGTTTTCCACTATATCCCTCTTCTTCACTACTTACAACCACGTTCATAGACCCCGCAGTAGTTCTACGTTTCTTGCGCATATCTAACATAGAAACTTGCACATCCATGTATTCGTAAATTTCATGGACAGACTTGTGGTTTCCTTCAAGTTACCTCTAGAATCGCGAGTTGTGCCTGACCATCAAAAATTCTAAGATCAGCAGTAGCAGTAATCAAATTAGTGTTCGCATCTTTCTTTATGCAATGAGGGCACTAAGATCCAATGACGATGCTTCATCTAGCAGTAAATATAAAAGAAGTTTATTGGTCCATCTTTACTTCCTATTAATATTAAGCCTAGATTGTCTTTGGCCCCATGGGGCCAGTATAACTTTGAAGCCATACCCCAATTATCTCAGCTACTTCTCTACTATCACCCTCTCTCCACCCATTGGGACTAAGGCTTTCCACACAGTGTTGGAATACATTCCTCACAGTTAAGGGATCCTCTAGAACTAGAGTACGACCATTGCAAAGCCTTTGAAATTGGGCTAAGCCATCCCTTATTGCAATGATTTGCTTGAACGAGCACATGTTGGTTGGAAAATCAAACCCATCAATAAGCATACACTTCACCTGAATGTGTTTTCCCTGATTCAAACCGAAATTAAAGCTCAGGTTAGAGATGATGGACTCAACATCTTCACGAGGGGCGAAATAATAAAAGTTTGATGACTTCCGTCGGTTATGGGCCTTTAATTGGTATAAACGTTGAAAAATGGTGAGTAGTGGTACCGTGTTGTATTGAAAACAGTCAATGAAGTAGGCCATTACAATCCACTAAGAAAACCTTAAAAGCTGACTAGGGGCGATCCTGTAATCTTAGAGAATATGACAGAGGAAATGATTCAGGGACAAATAGAATCTGACTTTCAAAATATGGAGGAGGAGCATGAAACTGCCATCGCTGGTATCACTCAGCCTATGTGACCCTTCAGGAATAGAAAATTCGTACTCGAAATTGGGGATTTTAATCCCTCATACAGCTAAAGTTCAACACATTTCTTCACTTTTTGTAGTACAAGCGTAGAAATTAGCTTCAGCGGAGACCCTCGATGTACGTTCTCGTAGTAGATGACTGGGTATTATCCAACCACCAACTCCACTGACTCTTGCCTTTGTTCAATGAAAGAAAAAAGCAAATACCTAAGATACAAAAGTTTACAAGATTTACCTTAAAGAAAAGCTTTAATTAATCCTGGTTGCAAAAAATGCTAAGTTTGTGAGTTTTACGGCTTCTAAAATCCCCCTTTTAAAGAGTTTTTTTCCCCCACACTTTAACGATTCAAATAATCGAGGAATAACAACAGCCAAATACGGACAAACATAATCCACCCATACACCTGTCGAGACAAATTTCATACATCAGTGATCGCAGTGTATTGTACAAGTCGTGCAAATTCGAAATGCTGGCTCTAAGAAGTGTCACTCTATAACCGTTCTTAGACCCAATAATGGGACTAAATTGTTATGTATTTCTGATTACCAACCCAAGACTCGAACATAATCTGGATTACCTACCGGCGACCCATACATGGGTCTTACTAGTTGGATGCACGTAGGTCTCACAGTGAGGGTTCACCAAAAGGGCTCACAAAGGTGGATCGTGAGCCTAGTTCGCATATACCAGGGAGTTCGCGTGTGGAGACCGTGAAGTATAACAGACAGATTGGTGAAGACGTATTATGTCTAGAGTAGTACACGTGTTAGTATGCATGGAGTCTACCTAGAACATCAATTCCATGACTTGTAATCGTGTATATAAATATCTGATTATCCTCTTTAATAGGATACAGCAAAAACACTCAACAAAGTTAAATGTTTAAATTGGATCCTATTGGATTTTTAAAGAATGAGAGGTTGAAACAGAAGGAAAAGATGAAAAATAGAGAAGTTAATTTTTGGTGAATTGTTTCATTAAAAAACTGATACATAGTTTACATGAAAAAATCATGCTTAAATAAGCTAAAAATAGTAATAAAAGATTAAAAATTGGCTTAATTCAGTGACCTGATTAATGTAACTTTCTTTTTCATTTGCTGGTTTCTGTCTAATCGCCTGCCAAAATGATTAATCAAAATTTATCACAGTTTCAGTGCAAGTTGGCAAGTTGGCAACTTACAGAGTGAAGAGCTCGCAGATGAGCTTTCATGCTTTGGTGATCTCGCAGTGTTTGTAAGCTCGCACATTTGGTGAGCTCGTATATTTTGGTGAACTCATAGTTCTTAGTGAGCTATTCTGGTGAGCTCGTAGTTCACAGTTGGCACTTCGCAGTTCGCAGGTGAGCTCGCAATCTTGGTGAGCTCACATTTTTTGGTGAGCTTGCACATTTGGTGAACTCGCAGTTTGCAGTTAGCATGGATAGTCATTTCGCAACACTCTTCCTTGACTTCCATGCTTCAAACTGCAATATCATAATTCAGCTTTTCAAACCTCATCTTCACAAGGGATTTTGTTAGAGTATCAATAGGTTTGCATCTTTGACTGCTCTCAAGCTTGTACTTTGATGAACTCGCACTTTTATGACCTCGTACTTTTGCAGCACACATTTCATTCATCTTACAGTTTACACTTTTTATGGATCGCACATCTGTCAACACACATTTTTCTAAGTTCGCAACTTGCATTTTGGTGAGCTCGTAGGCTCACACTTCATCCTGCTGCTTGTTACTGCATGATCGGCCAACTTTGAACACTCTTTCTTGACCATTTTGCAACAAGCATCAATGTTGTTTTCTTGTGCAGCTTCTTCAAAAATTGTAATTGCTAATTCACATCTGTGATAAGTTTCAACAACAAACCTAGTACCTTTAACAGAAAGATTATCAAAGCCTTTATCTTCATATTTATCTCCAACTTTTGTTATCTTCTCAATTATTTTTTATTTACACACTTGATAAGGAGCTTATTGTTCACATGTCCCTGTATTTTGTGACAACTATATGATTCATCCATTGAACTGGTATAAGCTCTCAAGGCCATAAAATTCCAATCCAGCATATAGCTTTTATTATTCATAGGGACTGTCACAACTTCTTGTCCTAATGAATAAAATATAGTGCAGTATTTTTCTTTGAAAACAATTGTGTATTTCTTCTCAATCAATTGACCAATGCTAAGGAGATTATGAGCATTGGAGATTATGATCTATCTCAGAAACTAAAAGCACATCTGTAGTTACTTTAGTACCTGTAGGAGTGCTGATTAGCACATCTCCTTTTCCTACTGCTTCAATGTACTGTCCATTTCCAACTCTAACTTGTGAAATGCAATTTCTGTCAATCTACTTAAAGATGCTTTTATTTGAAGTCATGTGGTTTGTGTATCCACTATCAACAAGCTAATTCTTTCTTAGTTTGTTGGAAGGTTTACATGGTGCCATGAACTGGGCTTCACAAGAAGTAGCGAGCTTGACTTTGCAAGAGGCACTAAACATCAGTTCTTCTTGATCTGCTTTTGTTGTCCGTGCCTTAGTTGTAATGACCCAAAATTCACGGGCATCAGAAAATTACATTATCGGGCCTCTGTCTTAGCGAAATGGATTCGTAAATAATTACTAGAAATATCTATGAGTCTAGTGATGTGTTTAATTAGGCTTTGATTAGGTGAATTTAGTCTAATTAAGAGTAATTAGTAAAAAGGATTAAATTGAATTATAAATTAATAGAAAATAAAAGGGGCCAAATAGGAAATTAAGCCTATTTAAGAATTTGAGGCAACAATTAATTCATAAAAATCTTAGATTTTTATGATTTAATTATATAAATATCTTAATAAATTATAATGAATACTATTATTTTATTAGATAATGTAATTTATATTAATTAAAATTATGATTTTATATTATAAATTAAATTAAATAGTGACAAATGTATGGTGATGATAAAATACATGTGTAATGTTTGTATTTATACACTTGTAAAATATTTATATATTTTCTTAAATAATAAGTAAAATATATTTATGAATTAAATATTATTATATTATTATATTATTATAATGTATTATTATTATTATTAATTTTATTAACTAATAAATAAAAGAAATAAAGTTAAAGAATAAAAGAAACAGAGATTATTCAAAACATGGGAAGGAAAAAGAGAGAAAGAAAAATAGAAGGAAAAAACTAGGGTTTGAGGTTTTAAGCTTTAGCTTGGTAAGTCAATTAGCCATTTTCTTTTAATTTTGATGTTTTAGAAGCTTTAGAACAAAGTTTTGTTGAATTTATGTTAAGATTTTGAAAGTTCTTAGGTTTTTGAACATAATTCATGTTGAACAAATTGATGAATTATGGGTTTAATTGATAGAATTTCTAGTTAGAATTGATAAAAAGGATTAAATTGTAAAGTAAGTTATAAGTTTTGTGTTAGAGGGACTAAATTGAAAGAAATTTGAAATTAGGGTTTTATGGTGAACATTAGATAGTTAAGTTGAATTTGGTAGAAAATTGAGTAGAAATAAGGTATGAATTGAGATAGAAAAGTAAGTGAATTCAGTTAGGATCAAATTGAAATTAAAGTAGAAGTGAATAGAAATTCAATTATTTAATATAAATTAGTGTTGTATTAATAGTATAAATTATTTTAATTTATGTAGCTAGCAAAGAACCAAAGGCATCGACACAGAAGGGAAAAGAGAAGATTATCGAAGAGTAAACTCAAGAAAATCACGGTTTGTATTACTATAATTTAAACTACTATTTATTAAATGTTATATTTAAATTTATGTGTATGGTAAGTAAAATTTTAAGGTAAGTATCAATACTGAAATGAATGAAATTTAGACGAAGTATGAATATGTATAGATATTTGATAGTATATTGATCGGAAAGTGGAAAATTGTATTGAATTGAATTATGATTAAATTGAGAATGATTTGCATGGAAAATATGAGAAGTGATTGAATTGAAATATGAAAATTGAATACCCTATTAACTAATCGGGCTGAGTCGGATATAGTTAGCATGCCATAGGATTGAAAGAATTCGGATTTTTCAGCTTGGTCGAGGAGACACTGAAGTCACTATATTTCTTCGGACTATCCGAAGAGGCACTGAGTGTCATTCTGGTGTGTTTGGGTGGATTATTCTGGTGTGTTTGGTTGGACTATTTCGGTGTGTTTCATTGAAATCTGTGTATCTGTCAAGGTCCGAGTCTTGTTAATAGGGGTAAGCAAATGGAATGATAAAACGAATGAAATTGATCGATTGATTTATTGAAGAAATGAGAAAGTTGAAATTGTGAATTGAATGGAGACTGAAAATGAAAGACATGAACCAATGGTTCATGAGATGATTGAATTCAGTTTGATGATATGTGATATCAATTTGATTAATTGTTGTTGTTGAAAATTTGAAAGCTAAAGTATGAATTAATATATATTAATAAATTATTATATGTTTGATATTTATATGTTTATACATTATTATTTGTTATTATAGTTTGAATTATGGTAATACGACTGAGTATAGGCATACTCAGTGTATGGTTGTTTCCGTGCGCAGGTCAATAGAAGTCAAAGGTCCCGGTTCAGCATCCAGATCAATCCCGACTTCAGAGGCAATTTGGTGATGTAATCTCTCTTTTGGTAAAAGTGGCATGTACTTAGGTATTGTATAAATTATGTACTTAAGGCTTGAAACATTGGTTGTAAAATGATGTTTAATATGGTTTATAAGTATGAAATGAATTAGTATGACATATTTGGCAAAATGTGGCATGAAACTAAAATGGGAAATGAATGAAATTATTAGTTCAATTAAAAAGTTATTTATGAGTGACCAAGTGGATAAATTGTTAAATTAATGTTGTAGGCATAATTAGGTATGTTTCAGTGTGGAAATGTATGGTTTGTTATATCGGCTGCAAATTGGCTGCGGTTTGAAAATTACAGGGAAGGTTAGATGTTTATAAAGGGGTTATATTGAGTTCAAAAAAAAAATTTATGAAAAATTTTTGGAGTACTCGAACTAGCCCCGTTCCACTTTTAATACGTGTTTTGGACCTTGAGAGTTTATTATAGAGACTTAATAATTAAATCGAGTTTTGGAAAATGGGAATCGACTTTAAGAAAAACGAAAACGGGAGTCGCCACTAATCTTTTTAGGTGTGATTGGATCACCTTATAAAATGTTTTGTTTTAAAACATTAATTTTGGTCTACGAAAGTCGAGAAAATGGATTCGGGAGTCAGTTACGTACGAGGAAGGGTTTGCACCCTCGTAACGCCCAAAAATTGGTACCTAATTGACTATCAAGTGTCTTTAATGTCGGAAATTTGAAAGTTTTAATATGCAAACCTCTTTTAATTAGAATGTCTCAATTTAAAAATTAAGGCTCACTTATTTCAAACGAGTCAAAACATCACATCCAGTAAGTTAGGACGCAACATTTTAAAACCTTCGAAACTAAGCTCGTCTTTCGAAAATTTCTATCTCGAAACAACAAAATGTCATATCCAGTAAGTTAGGACACTATGTTTTGAAATCTCGAAATAACTGTTTAAGTTTTGAAAACTCAAAATCACTTAGAAGGGTGCTTGACTATTCGAATTCAACGAGAAAAGTCGCAACCCAGTAAGTTAGGGCACTACTTTTCTTGAAGTTTCCAAACATCAAGCATTGCCTTTTATTTTATTTTAAAAAAAAACCTTGGAATATTATTTTAAATGACGTTTTAGGATGACATATTAATGCATCATGAAGCATAGATGTACAAAATATTCTAACATTTCCATACAAACATAAATAATATCATTAAGACAAAACTAAATAACATGACCATACGTTTAATGAAAAAAATCATACTAGGGTAAATATAAGATAATAAACAAATAAAAACATGAGTAAACTAAAATAAAAACATAATACATGCAAAAATTATACAACAATATATATCATAAAATAGCACATAAAAGAAATAATTAAACATAGCATATAAAAAAATCAAACTATGCACAAATAAGATAAATGACATACACTAAAAAAATGAATAAATAGAAAATTTACAAATTATAAAAATATAATGCAATAGTTCAAAATACATGAAATGATAATATAATATATATACATGCATAGAAAATATATATTTGAAAATAAACTATATAAAAAGGTTAAATATTATAATATATAAAATACATAATCAAATGTATAAAAGATAGGAATAAATATATATATTTGAAAAATGAAGAAATTAAAATAAAAAAAAGGTTGAAAAACTAAGATAGACGAAGAATAAAATAAGAACAAACCACAGAGAGTAAGAACGCAAGAGAGAGAGAAATTTGATTGAATGCTCTCAAGAATTCTTATTGCTTCCTAAAACTCAAGTGTGTTTACAATGAAGGGAGAGGCCTCTATTTATAGTTGAGCCTCCCCAAATCCAACGGTACAGATCAATTACATCAACGGTTAAGGTTAAAGGATATTTACAAATTAAATCTCCAAGATTACAAGATCATATCTTCAAGATTGCATATCATATCTAAGATTGCATATCATATCTAAGATTGTATCATATCTAAGATTGCATATCATATCTTAGATTGTATCATATCTAAGATTGCATATCCTTAAAGATGATATTTCCATATGAGTCAAGCTTATAGATGAACCTTAAATCTTTTCAAGTAATGGGCCATTCCGATTGGGCCAAATTATATGTTTGTAATTTTGTACTGGACTTGGACTTTGTTTTATTTTTATTTTTTGGGGGTTTATTATTTTAAATATTGAAATGGGCCGGGAAAAAATGGGCTATTACAGCTGCCCCTCTTTGCTCATTGTTGTGTAACGAGAATAGAGCAAAGATTATAAAAGGACCCCTTTTGCCCGGTCTCATCAGCTTCAGACTTCATGGTCCTCAATTTGCTCCTTGCAAACTCAGGATTGTCATGTTGATATCTTCGATCTGCTCTCCATCGAACACAGAGACGCCAAATTAACTTTTCGATTTGTTCCCTGTCAATACCAAGATGCCAAATCATCTTGGATCTGCTTCGATGTAAACATATGAAGGTCAGATCTGATATGTCTTTAATTTGCTCCCCGTCGAATACGGAGATGCCAAATCTACTATCTTCAACTTGTTCCCTATAAACACAGGGATACCATGCTGAAATCTTCGATCTGCTTCACTGTAAGCACAGGAATGTTAGATCTGCTATTTTCGATTTGTTCCCTATAAACATAGGGATGCCAAATCTGCTATCTTCAACTTGTTCCTTATAAACACAGGGATGCCATGCTGAAATCTTCGACCTGCTTCGCTGTAAGCACAGGAATGCCAGATCTGCTATCTTCGATTTATTCCCTATAAACACAGGGATGCCAAATCTACTATCTTCAACTTGTTCCCTATAAACATAGGGATGCCATGTTAAAATCTTTGATCTGTTTCGCTATAAGCACAGGAATGTCAGATCTGCTATCTTCGATTTATTCCCTATAAACACAGGGATGCCAAATCTGCTATCTTCAACTTGTTCCCTATAAAAACAGGGATGCCATGCTGAAATCTTTGATCTGCTTCGCTGTAAGCACAGGAATGTCAGATCTGCTATCTTCGATTTATTCCCTATAAACACAGGGATGCCAAATCTGCTATCTTCAACTTGTTCCCTATAAACACAGGGATGCCATGCTGAAATCTTCGATCTGCTTCGCTGTAAGCATAGGAATGTCAGATCTGCTATCTTCGATTTGTTCCCTATAAACACAGGGATGCCAAATCTGCTATCTTTAACTTGTTCTATATAAACACAGGGATGCCATGCTGAAATCTTCGATCTGCTTCGCTGTAAGCACAGGAATGTCAGATCTACTATCTTCGATTTATTCCCTATAAACATAGGGATGCAAAATCTGCTATCTTTAACTTGTTCCCTATAAACACAGGGATGCCATGCTGAAATCTTCGATCTGCTTCGCTGTAAGCACAGGAATGTCAGATCTGCTATCTTCGATTTGTTCCCTATAAACACAGGGATGCCAAATCTGCTATCTTCAACTTGTTCCCTATAAACACAGGGATGCCATGCTGAAATCTTCGATCTGCTTCGCTGTAAGCATAGGAATGTCAGAACTGCTATCTTCGATTTGTTCCCTATAAACACAGGGATTCCAAATCTGCTATCTTCAACTTGTTCCCTATAAACACTGGGATGCCATGCTAAAATCTTCGATCTGCTTCGCTGTAAGCACAGGAGTGTCAGATCTGCTATCTTCTATCTGTTTCCCTATAAACACAGGATGCCAAATCTAGTTTCTTTGATCTACATTGTCCCATAAAAGACATAACCTGTAGAATGCGTATGAGTTCATGCATAATAATTAGGATGCTATAATCGAAGTGAGACAATTCTCCTAATTAGACATGTTATAATGCAAAATGTCATGAATATGACCCCTATTTCGGACGTTATCACTCATTCCCTCATCGAAGTTTTATCTTTATACTTCTTGATGTATCAATCATACTCTGCTTGTATGCTTTGAAAACTATTCTCCAAATGTTGTGACCCGGTGGAGATGTTTATGTAATGATCCTTTCTTAAGATCAATATTGTTTAAAACGTCCAACCACCTTTTGAACTGAAAAAGAAATTTCCCCGAGTACATCCGACCCTCAAATATGGAAATTATTTAAACAATTGTCTTGTTTCAGTTTCTTGTATTATCTAGAAATTTCCAGAGTAATATGCAAAACTTCGTTTGTAAAGATATTTAGTTCATCAATCATTATTTCTATGCAACACACTTTATGAATAATGGAGGACGAATAAATTGATCTTGAGGATAATTTGAATGATTTATCAAAAAAACAAAGGAGGTTAATCTAAGAATCTATCTTTGAGAAGAAAGAGAATCCAAAGATAGTAAACAGGACAAAAATCAGATGCCCCAGATATCGCAGCTTGGGCTTCCGTATGCAAACTCCGTGAAGACTGCTTTGAGTTTAACATGTGTTTAAAAGATCCAAAGTAGTTTGTTGATGCCCCGGTATGTAACATATTTCACTTCTTGTCAATCTAGTATAGCAAGATCACTGTACGCCTTTCAAAATTTGAGCTGCCCTTTCGGGTTTTCAGCTCAAAACGCCTTTGGTCTCAAGGCGCCCTTTGCGGGTTTTCACCTTGGCCTCTCTATTTTTTTTCTTTTTTCCTTTGTTTTTTGAAATAGAAGTTTCAAAGCTCCCTTTGCAAGTTTTCACTTTGGCTTCCTTGAGAAGTTCTTGTGAACGAACACTCTTTGTCTGTGTCATCCATTCTTGGTACATTTGATTAGGATAAATACTTTCAAGTTAAGTTCACTGGAGGTAATTTTTTTTACTCTATCGAATCATAAACCCATGAGAAAGAGATTGCCCCAGCAGTAATCCTGGCTGTCGTTTAATAAACCCTATAAAAAAATGGTTCAACGATTCTCAGCAGATAAGAATAAAGCTGCTGACAGTATCCTTCAACCTGGAAAGCTGATGTATCTAAAGTGCTCCCGGAGCAGTCACCCCACCATGGCTTAATGATGTCTCTGAAGCATCCAGAAACTTCATAAATTGCCATAATTGTGAAACTGTCAAATGAGTGTAACAAATAGGGGCCACAACAAATATGGCTGTGGTACTCCTTCAATATACATAAAATGAAGAATGAACAAGCTCTTGTAGATCATCAGCTTAAAACCCAACCTATTCTAAGAGAAACATGATAGTGGGTCGGTTTTGCAGTTCCTATTATTCTAGCATGGTACCAAAGTAAAAATCATTGTTCTTTGGATGGCATACTTTGTTGTCAATGACAGTACCATGTAGATCCCTGCTGGAAAAAACTTGGTATGATGGTTTTTCGTACAATAATAACCACAATCTTTAGGGTTCCACTTCTCGTCAAGGAACTTGCAAGCCTCAATAACTTGATCAAAACTTGAGTGAATTGAGACTCACTAACCCCATCCCTGAAAATAATGATTTGATCAGGTTTCCTCTTCCCTGAACTTGTGTAGAAGTCTAATGATACCATCATCCACTTTGTCAGAAACTGGTTTTGAAGAAAGAATCTATAATTTTAAGCTTCAGAGACTGTGTACGGCCTGATGCCCCATAGCGGAAAATCAATGGCCACCACCTGGAGCTAACCATCGCAGCTATTGACGGCACATCAGACTGCTCAGGAAAGCTAAACAATGCACCCATTCCAAGGATGATGGTTGGAACCCTTGAAACAACTGGAATTGAAGGTGTTTGCCCCAGCGTAAGCATAGAGAGTAGGCGGTAGTTTCTTATGCCAATTTTTACCAGTCTCGGTCATCTTCTGTAATTTGTTTTTTTTCTTCTTTTTCTTTTCTTTTGGCAACCTTTGTTGTACTATGGTATGGCGCATTATCTTTGAAAAGACTGCAAACTTTTGGCATTGTGCAGTTATATATAATATTTTTTTTGAAATGGATGACTTTTGACTTTGTAATATTGGCATATGAAGCTATCTCCCCCTCTCAATGGAGTAGTTGACGTCCACAAAGATGAGTCATTGTCAGCTTGAAACTTTTGAATAGCTCGGGCCCATAATATACATGCCCCATAAGTCTTGACTCCTTTAAATTTGGCATTCATTGTACAACTGATGCGATCCCTTTCCATGGTGGACCAACAATGCCCCAAACCTCATGTTTATCCTAGCAATTGCAAATCCTCCTACATGAGTCTTTGGACCACATTTTTGAATTCCCATAATAGTCTCAACAAGGTCTTGTTTTGTCTCCTCAGCTAATTCCAATTTCGCAATCTTTCCTTCCTCTAAGGCTATATTTCCTACCACCATTTCATGGGGTAAAAACCTTTTTTAATAAATTCAGAAACAAGTCACAATTTCTGTCACCTTCAAAGTATTGAGATTCCTCTAAACACATATCACACTCAAAAGAAACTCTGAATCTGTAGTATTGTTGCCTGTGTTATTGATATCTAGGGATCTATGATAGGCACACAAAAGAATATACAAGGAATAAATGAATTCAAGAATGACTATTTACATGAAATGAAAATTTATAAAGAATGTCAAAGGTCAAAAGAATCAGAATGAAAGAATATTTACTCGGATAAATAATAAAATTATGTTCTATTGAAAATAAAAATGTCATAACATGAGCCCACTTCTCAAAAGAAATCTCATTACTCCTAGGCTTTAGAGCAACAAGAGTGTTCTGAATATTACTCCGTAAAATTCCTAAAGATTACAGGAAGTTCTTCTGTAGTCCAATTGTTTAAAGAACTTCCCGGTTCGTAAGGGCGAATGCCCTCAAGGTTTCTTTGTTCAGTCCCTTCGTCATGTATGACATTGATGGGATGATTTTTATTTCCAAACACCCCATTCTCCGGGTAAGCTATCCCTCCTTACACAAAAGTCGGGGATATGTAAGGGAACGTCGTTAATTCCCATTCAACTTCTTTTTCACTCAGCCGTGACCCTCTTCTCTCTCTCTCTCTCTCTTTTTCTCTTTTTAATAACTTTAACTAATTAGGGTCTTTTTATAATTTTGAATGCAAATGATGCAATGAAATGCTATAAGATGCAAATGAATGCAAAAGGTATCGATCTCGATTCAATCTCATTTAGAAAACTTTATTTAGAAAAAGAATATCTTTACATATAAATGGATTACAAATACGCTTTCGCCCTAATGCCTAAAGTTTAACAACAAAACAAACTCTTAGCCACGATCAGATTGTAGCTCATATTGGTGCTCAATATGTCAGCCTGTGCCGCCAATGTCTGTAAATAATCAGCTGCCTCCTGAGTTTGAGCTACGACCTCACCTGTGGGGTAATCCGTGTAGCTAAGGGCACCTCCTCCAATACATGTGAAGTTGTTCTGATTATTTTGAGATAGATTAGCGAACAGGTAGGTATCCCGTTCTGCAGTGTGCTACCTTAAAATAATATCCTATATCCTCAATGTTTCTTGAGAGCTTTCAAATTTCTACCCACGCAGAGCATCTTGCCTCGGTACCTTCACAACATAGCTAATCTCTAAAGGTCTTTGTATGATACGGTCTTTTTTAATCGCTTTCTTTCACGCTTACTTGAGCTATCTAGGCCATCGGGGCTTGCATTTCCATTGTTCTGATAAGTACAACAGTAAACTCAAGCTTGTTGTTTGGTAACGGTCCTATAGTAAACGAGCTTTTTACCATCATAGGCAAAATTCTTTCCATCCAACTCATTTTTGTAGGTCTCATGCACTCTATCAATCACTTTCTTTCCAATACCCTTACCATCCACATGGCAACCGTCTTCATATGAAAGAGAAATGCTATAATGGTAGAAGTGTCCATCGATACTCCCACACTCACTTTGAATTGCTCATCTATCCTCCTGTCAAACAAATACTGCAAGTCCCCTTAGTTATTGTAGAACAACTGCTTGGCTTTATTACTCCATTGATCCCATATTTCCTTTAACTCCTGGAGATTATTTTGCGCTATGCTGATGCGAGTGTAACCCCATAATTCTAATGTGTATCCTTCAGCATTTTCTTTGACCATTAATGGACGTTAACGTTGCCCTCCATTCTATCAAGAAGTCCGTTCTCCATAATAAAACTTTCTAACTTAGAAACTGACTGTGAATCGATACCTTTTAAATGCAAAATGACATGCACAAAAGAAAGAAAATAGTCAGTATCATATGATATTAATAAACACAAAGATAACCTAAGTATAATTCTATCTATATTGAGCTCTTACTATTTTTCTATATGTGGTTTGTTTCTAAAGTTTGAGGTACCCGAACCAGCAAATTCCTCGATCCTCACCCATTATAGGCTCATTTGAATCGAGTTCAGTTCAGGGGAATACATTTTCCTATGGCTATACGGAGATGAAAATCTCACGAAACCATAGGTACGGATGTATCCCGAAAGTGATCCACTATCCTGCACGGAGGCGAAAACCTCACGACGGCGTAGCTTCTCACTCCCACTTAAGGGTGTGACCACAACGGTCATGCAAATGCAATGCGTATCAGAATATAGCAACACATGCAATAATACAAACACATGTAATGTAAAGAGATTAAATTTTAAAATTTTTAATTTCCGACATTAAGACAAGAGATAATCAATTACATTGCTTGACTCTCTTATTAGTCCCCAGTGGAGTCGCCAAGCTGTCGAAACTATTTTTAAATCGAGTTTTGGAAAATGGGAATCGACTTTAAGAAAAATGAAAACGGGAGTCGCCACTAATCTTTTTAGGTGTGATTGGATCACCTTATAAAATGTTTTGTTTTAAAACATTAATTTTGGTCTACGAAAGTCGAGAAAACGGATTCAGGAGTCGGTTACGTACGAGGAAGGGTTAGCACCCTCGTAACACCCAAAAATTGGTACCTAATTGATTATCAAGTGTCTTTAATGTCGGAAATTTAAAAGTTTTAATATGCAAACCTCTTTTAATTAGAATGTCTCAATTTTGAAAATTAAGGCTCACTTATTTCAAACGAGTCAAAACATCACATCCAGTAAGTTAGGACGCAACATTTTAAAACCTTCGAAACTAAGCTCGTCTTTCGAAAATTTCTATCTCGAAACAACAAAACGCCATATCCAGTAAGTTAGGACACTATGTTTTGAAATCTCAAAATAATTGTTTAAGTTTTGAAAACTCAAAATCACTTAGAAGGGTGCTTGACTATTCGAATTCAACGAGAAAAGTCGCAACCCAGTAAGTTAGGGCACTACTTTTCTCGAAGTTTCCAAACATCAAGCATTGCCTTTTATTTTGTTTTTTTAAAAAAAACCATGGAATATTATTTTAAATGACGTTTTAGGATGACATATTAATGCATCATGAAGCATAGATGTACAAAATATTCTAACATTTCCATACAAACATAAATAATATCATTAAGACAAAACTAAATAACATGACCATACGTTTAATGAAAAAAAATCATACTAGGGTAAATATAAGATAATAAACAAATAAAAACATGAGTAAACTAAAAGAAAAATATAATACATGCAAAAATTGTACAACAACATATATCATAAAATAGCACATAAAAGAAATAATTAAAAATAGCATATAAAAAAATGAAACTATGCACAAATAAGATAAATGACATACACTAAAAAAATGAATAAATAGAACATTTACAAATTATAAAAGTATAATGCAATAGTTCAAAATACATGAAATGATAATATAATATATATACATGCATAGAAAATATATATTTGAAAATAAACTATATAAAAAGGTTAAATATTATAATATATAAAATACATAATCAAATGTATAAAAGATAGGAATAAATATACATATTTGAAAAATGAAGAAATTAAAATAAAAAAAAGGTTGAAAAACTAAGATAGACGAAGAATAAAAGGTTGAAAAACTAAGATAGACGAAGAATAAAATAAGAAAAAACCTCAGAGAGTAAGAACGCAAGAGGGAGAGAAATTTGAGTGAATGCTCTCAAGAATTCTTATTGCTTCCCAAAACTCTAGTGTGTTTACAATGAAGGGAGAGGCCTCTATTTATAGTTGAGCCTCCCCAAATCCAACGGTACAGATCAATTACATCAACGGTTAAGGTTAAAGGATATCTACAAATTAAATCTCCAAGATTACAAGATCATATCTTCAAGATTGCATATCATATCTAAGATTGCATATCCTTAAAGATTATATTTCCATATGAGTCAAGCTTATAGATGGACCGTAAATCTTTTCAAGTAATGGGCCATTCTGATTGGGCCAAATTATATGTTTGTAATTTTGTACTGGACTTGGACTTTGTTTTATTTTTATTTTTTGGGGGTTTATTATTTTAAATATTGAAATGGCCCGGGAAAAATGGGCTATTACATCCGATAATGCTCCGTAATTTTATTCTAGCGACGGTTTAGGGTTAGGGGGTGTTACATGAGCATTTCGTTGTTGTTGTGCATTCCCATTATTCTTGCACACCCTCTCTATAAGCCCAAATTGTTTACAACTTCTATATTGAATATCTGGACTGAACCAATAATACCTCTTCGGGTGATTAGTTTTTTTGCAGTGAGAGCATGGTGGATTTTTCTTCTTGCCACTATTTCTCCAAATATCATCTTTCGTCTCTGTCCAATCCTTTTCTTCATTGTTTGAGGAGATCGTATCATCTCTGTTTCTGGCTTGAAAAGCTCCTTCAGTATGTCCTTCTTCTCTGCTTTCCCTTCTTTGTTCTAGAGCATACAGAGCATTGATTAGCTCTGAGAGTGAGATGGTTGGTAGATCCCTTAAATCTTCCAATGAGGATATCTTTGATTCGTATCTCTTAAAAAGTGTGGTAATCACCTTCTTAACTACTCGACTATCAAGGAACTGATCACCTAGCAGTCTTATCTGATTCACCACTGCCATGATTTGATCTTAATATTGCTTCACCGTCTTAACTTCCTTCATCTTAAGGTTTTCAAAATATCATCTGAGATTTATCATTTGCTGCTGCCTTGTTTTCTGTTATCTCTGGAACTCCTTATTGAGCTTATCCCAAGCTTGTTTGGGAGTTTCACGGGCCATGATTCTTGTGAAGATCACGTTTGAGACACCATATTGTAGGCAAGACATCGCCTTATGTTTTTTGGCACATTCCTCACTGTGCTATTTCATTTGAGCAAGAGTAGGATTTGGCCTCAACACTGGTGGTTTTATTTTAGCATTTACAACCTCGCAAAGATCAAAGGCTTGAAGATAGGTTTTGATTTTTACTACCCAGATATGGTAGCTTTCACATGTAAAAACAGGGGGTGGTGGTGGTGTAAAGTTTGCTGAAGACATTTTTATAAAGAAAATAGGCCTCAAATATAAATTACTCTTGATACCAATTATTGGATTTTTGAAGAAGGAAAGGTTGAAACATAAACAAAAGATGAAAAATGGAGAAGTTAATTTTTGGTGAATTGTTTCATTAAAAAACTTATACATAGCTTACATGAAAAAATCATGCTTAAATAAGCTAAAAATAGTAATAAAATGTTACAACTTGGCTTAATTCAGTGACTAGATTCATGTAACTTTCTTTTTCATTTGTTGGTTTCTGTCTAATTGCCTGCCAAAATGATTAATCAAAATTTATCACAGTTTCAGTGCAAGTTGGCAACTTGCAGAGTGAAGAGCTTACAAGTGAGCTCTTACGCTTGGTGAGCTTGCAGATGAGCTCTCATGCTTTGGTGAGCTCGCACATTTGGTGAGTTAATATATTTTGGTGAACTGTAGTTCTTGGTGAGCTGTTTTGGTGAGCTCGCAATTCGCAGTTGACACTTCTCAGTTCGCAGGTGAGCTCGCAATTTTAGCGAGCTTGCATCTTTTGGTGTGCTCACAGTTCGCAGTTGGCATAAATGGTCATTTCGCAACAAATCCAACCTTTTACAAGTTACTCATATAACAGTCGAACCTTTTAAAATGATTATAAAAGACATTTCCCTTTACAAAAATTCAAATTTATTTTATTCACTTTTTCACTTGCTCTATCCATTTTTTTTACTTTCCACTCAACCATTTACACACTTATATATTTAGAAAACAAGAGCAAAGAAAATATTGGAGTAACTCATACGGGGAGCCTGAAGTTTGGAAGAAAATGATAATGTCTCTTTTAAAGCTGATTTGGCAAGTTAGGAAGATTTAAGTTTTTCTTTTTCTTTTTTTTATGGCTTTGTGGTCAAATAATATATGAGACTATGAATCAACATGTCTGCTGTACAACTCAGGCCTATATAGATATGTTCTTACTTACCTTAAATGTGGAGGACAATTGAATGCCATAGTCCATCTATGTACTTTGCCAGTCGATAACCAAAAAAGGGTTTACTTATGAAGGTGGCTCAAGTAATCAAGTTCAGCTGCCTATGGATGGCTAAATTGGAAGGGACAAAAGAGATTAGAAATTTGCTCTCTAGCTAACAGACAAATGGACCCCAATTGCATGTGCAAACTGTACAAAGACTAATGGAAAGGAGGTTAAAGCAATGGGAATACTTAAACTGCCTTTCTTTTTTTTGGTGCCATCTTATCAAATGATAGACATCCTAATTGAACAGATAATACGATAACTTGAAAGTTCTAAACCACCAAATAATTAAAGGAAACACATTTCTTCCACTTTATATCCTGTCGTTAAGTCCATATTATGAGGGTCAATTAGCCTTCTTTTTTTGCTAGTTTAGTTGACGATTTTGCTGTATGATCACCTTGTAATGTTTACAACATACTGAAACACTACGTCAATTAAATTAGTTTAAACTTTAAAAGTCTCTTGTTGTTAATGGAGGCTGCCATGGTATACATAAACAAGTTTTTGCAACCTTCTAAAGGCTCACAATGTAACTTAAAAGTGACGTCCTTTTTGCCCTTTTGAAGTCTTTTTCTGGGGTGAAAAGTGTTCGGTATCAGCCTAGAAAAGATCAAGAAATTTGCTGCTTGAGGTTGATTAGATGTGTATCTTTAAAAGGTGAGCTACTTACTAATCATTCACATCAAGAAGGCAATAATAAAAGTAGGTCCGCTATCCATTCAATCCAAAGTAAAAGGGACTGAAAGTTTGGATGATTTGATATGAAGAAGCTGCCAAAAGTAATTTCTCCATTATCTGAGCTACTCCAAGTACATGCGCTAGGGTGGTAACCAGTGCCATGACCTGATAATTCATATATTCTGTTACAAAAAATGTAGGAGAGAATAAGAATACGGATTACCACTTTGACAATAAACTCAACCACCAAATTGTATAGAATAGCTTATTTATGTTTTTAGAACATTATAAACTAAGTATTTAGCTTGCTGATAAACTTGAACTTCACAAGTCAACCACATTTAACATATATATCTTACAGGTATATTTTTAATTCTAGCTCATATCGTCTAGTTTTAAATTTCTAAAACTCTTCTGATGACATAAGTACATGGTTGTGGAAGAAAGAGCAAGAAAGACATAATTCATGTAAAAGGAAAAAAAAAACATGGATTCTCCCATGAAATGTTTTCATTACTTTTAAAGGATACTCTCAAGAGCACGTGGAAACGGGATACGTGCTACATGAGGGAAAAACTTAGGTACATGCACAATATACAAATATCAAATTGTAATAAAAGCAAGGAGAAGAAAATGTCATCAATTAGTCAGAAAAACCACTCGTGTCATGCATGAGGGTATAATTTATAACTGCAACCAATGAAGCAACGTTGTTCTTTCATCTGATCATGGCTGTTAGAGAGCGAAAAACGACTTCCTCACAAGGAATTGTGAGTCCCATGTCGTGGTTAAACCCAAACTCCTCTTCAGCTCTTTGAAGCAAGCTCTGGAACTCAGGGTGAGTCAACCATGATATTGGAACTACATATCTGCTTCTATGTTCACCAACATAGACAACAAAATGTCCTTTAGGTACATCATCGGGATGTCCTCCTTCATGATCATAACCTTGTTTCTTGCCAAAACTTGAGCACCTTTTAAGAATCTGCTTGATAGCCGCCGTTTGAGTTAATTTGTTTGATTTCTTGATAGCCATATTGCTTTGAACTTGGAACTTAAGAGAATTGGAAAGAAAGTTGGCGGGGAGAAGGATTAAGGAATACAGGTTATTTATACATGGGGAAATTAAAAGAGAGGATTTGGCATTTAAAACAATGTCATGTGCTATGTGGGGTGAAATGAACAGATATATGCAAGGCATGCAGGGTTTGAAACCCAATGGGGCTTAACCTACCATGTTGCCTCTCCTATAGACAACGTGGGTCCATATTTTTTTCTTCTCTCTCTTGTTTTTCCTTCTCAAGTTATCCACCATTCGTCTCTTCTCAAACATACCTTATTCTAACGCTGAGAAAATTCATTACCAAAATATTTTTCTCCCACGGTTTTCCATGTTAAACAATGTGACAACTTCTTCTCCCTCTCACACACTCCAAAATAGAATAGAAAGAAAAAGAATTATCCTCATCATTCTCTTTAACATGATTAAAAAAGTTTAGCTTCTTAAACTTTCTCTTTAATTTAATCATTACCGAATTCTAGATATAAATTACGAAAAACAAATATACTCATATTCCATATAAATATCTTAAATAACAAACACCATATATGCCACAGCCTTAGGCTAGCTAGTGGATGGAAAGACCTGAAATGATTAGCTGGTTTCATACTACTTCGGTTTAAACCTTTAAATTAAGGACCACTGAAGAGTGTCGCTTTTCATGCGTCGTGGTACAATGTACGTGAAGGAGTCAACTAAATGAAAGATTAATGTAATGGTGGGAATTGAATGCTTGTCGCAGAGTCACGGAATTCCCAAAAATTTGGTCTGGTCCGTTCTTGAAAGTCGAACTCAAAGGGAAGTGGATTTTGGGTTGTTTATGGACCACATCCAACACACAAAGCGACCAGTTTTTGTCCCACTGAACCCAAAATTTGGCATGTTCGACACTTAGCTTGGCCGGGCTAAATTTGCGCTGCCTAGTGTCTTCCTCTTTATTGCAAATAATAATCAATTGAAAGCTTCGGGTAACAACAAACAAGGGTTAGCCCCACGTAGTGACAGTGTCAGCGAAGTGGGTGAAGCATGGGCGATTGCTTCTCTTCCTAAATTCGCCTAATGTCATCCACATCATATCAAACTTTTTCACTGTTTCCTGCCCTACATTTCACCAACTCGAAGAGCTAATATCACACACCCTAGATTTTATATCCATTACCAACATATTTGCTAGCTGTCTCAATAGTTATAGCTTAGTTGGCAAGTAAAATATACATACTCTATCAGACCAACAATTAAAACATCCTAGATTTGAGAGGTGCCAGGGTTAAGGTGTAAGGGTAAATCAAGCATATGGGGGCAGAAACTTAGTGTTGTGGAGTTTCTATATAATTTTCAAACACTTATGCCACTGCCCATGTGATTCTGCCTTTAACATGAACTTCTGAAACCACAAGAAGCAGATTACAGGATGGAATAATAAAGCAATATTATGTAAATCTCCTAAATAAAGCACCATAAATATACCTAGCTTTAGCCTTTCATTCGGCTAACATGCGAGATATTTCCCACGTTTCAAGGGCCGGAAGCTGGCTTTCAAAGCTACATGGCAATCTTATCGAATCAGTCTTCTCTAAGTGGCCCTGCTTCCTCGTCATATTCTCTTTCAAGACGCATGTAAGCTAGTAATATGCTTCCAATTAATATATAACAAAGTTTTGGATTTCTCTATTTCATATGAATTTAAGAGAATTTAGAGTAGGATATACTGTGACAAAGTAAAAGCATTATGAAAGTCTTTATACTAAAAGTTGAATTGTATTTTATCTATTTACTCAAAAAATATATAAATTAGTCATTGAATATTAGATCAAAGAGCAAACCAATCTTTTCTATTAAAAATTTTATCCATTTTGACTGTTGAGAACTGATGTGGCTGACAAAATAATTAGACAACTAAGTGTACCTCATACTGATATACAATTATCATTTTTTAATAGTAAAAGTGAATAAAATTTTTAACAGAACTAATTTTCTCTTTTATCTAATATACAAAGACTAACTTATATATTTTTGGAGTAGAAGAAACAAAATATAATCCAATTCTTGGTAAAAAGACCTCAATAATACTTTTACCGGTATGAGAACAGGTGTGGTCTCTATCCTCCATGGATTATGTGAATAAAATAGATAAGTTATGCCATCATTTTCACTGAAGGTAAATGTCTTAACAGCTAAACTACTATGTCTAGCAGATAAAAATTAGAAGCCATTTTTTTCTGTTCTTTGAGTAATTCGGCAACCTATTGGCGACCACATCCTAGATGATGGTATGCATGTGAAGGCCATGTTACTTTTGTCGTCAAAACGCAGACACAATAAAAAAGATGGTTAATGTTGTAAATATACATAAGGCCCTTCATCATCACAATTTTTTTCCAACATGCCAATGACATTTTCAGCTTTGGCTTTTGCCCCCACAGCCCCTACCCCATTCAGAAACTTCTCACCTGCACTGCATTCTAGCTTGCTCTTTTTCTTCTCTCTACTCTAATATTTTCCCTTTTAAAATGACAATCTCTAAGTCAGCTATATGAGTTGGCTACCATGGTTAACACCAGGATACATAGATATAGTAATTTAAACACCAGATGTCTATATCAAACAATCTGCCCTATATAAAAAAAATGTTTGTATTTCTCTTATTGTATGATAAACAAATGAGAAGTTGACTTAAGTCAACTAGAGTTTCATATTAATTTATTTGATTTTGGGTTCATTAGAAGGAATTAGGATAAACATTGGGATGACCCGGGGATATTAAGCTTTTGTTAAATAATATAGCAATAATATCAATTGCACCACTGGTGAAATGGAAAAGGATTTACATTCAAATCTTCAAACACCAACTATTCGACAATTCCCTCTTACTCTTATCAAGAAAAATGATGGAGCAATAATGTATTTCATGCCCTGCGACAGCTCTAATCTCGAAAGACGAATGCTTGAGTACTAAAATGAGTTAAGGTCTGATAATATCTAGCATTATCTGTTTCAGCTTAGCTTCTTATTGGTCAAGCTATCCAAATTTCAAAGACCTTTCAAATCCCTTTTTTTTTTCTTTTTCCATCCAAGTCATCTATCTTAAGAAACATATAAAACACAATTTGTCATCCGGTTCCACCCTAAGAACATACATTCATTGTGTTTCTGTATCAGAACAGAGCATTATAATTTTAAGTTCAGATGAAAAGAGACCGCGAGTAAGGTGGGATGTTCTACAAACACAGATTTCTCGCCTTTACAGAAATGATGAAAATTGTGTTCCGAAAGCACAATAATATGCATCCATGCATACTGGCTCAATTTTCGAAAGCACAACAATGGCAATAATTCAAGTTCCATGTTAAAAAAGTATCTGTTGCAAACACACCTATGCAGCATTATCTGTCCCACCTAATATTTATCTGGCTGGTGATCTAGTCTGTTGTAACTAAGCAACCAGGCAGCGCAGTCCAACAGGCAGTAGAACGAGATAGACAATGAGATCAGATTTCACATGTTTGAACAACTTAGTGCCATTACTTTGCATTGTTCATTCATGGCCAAAAGCTGCGCTTCTTTCTTGTCAAGAAGTGCTGTCAACCTTACATTCTCTTTCATAAGCTTTTGAACTTCATCCTCTTTCTGCTTTTTTTCACCCTCTAGCTGTGTTGTCTTAGCAACTAGCCTGATACAGAATAAAAGGTAGACTCATAAGCAAGACTACCGACTTAAAGAAGATTGTGCACAGGAAGATAGAGTCATGAGCAAGACTCCCCAGCACATTCATCCTCACATTGAGATACAAAATTCAGTTATGCATGTAGGAAAATAGCGGTTGCTGTCATGCACTTACAATTAAGTTCATGCCTATACTGACATAAGCCCTAAAATTGCACATTATGCAAAACAAAATGGGACACCTCAAATTGGGTTCTTTGGTAAAACAAATAAGTCAGAATAGGAAGCCACCTTTAGAAACACATTATTGATGGTTGAAAAGAAATGAGTACAATCAGAGATCCATGTCATACGTTACCAACAAGGATATAATATGTAAGTCACCAACAAGAGCATTGATGATATATTTTGTATGGTCTGATATGACATATCAAAAGGAACAAAGTTCACATTATTTGCTGGCATGCTGAGAATGGAACAAAAATTTAAGATTCAAGAACAAGCATGATCAAGGGAATCAAAGAACTCAAAGATTATACTGACCTTTCAAAGAGCCTCTCAATAGTTTGAAATTGCTTCTCCGATGAAAGAAGAGTTTCTCTTACACTAATGAGACTGCTAACATAAGATTTCAGAGACTCAAAATCCTGCTTCACACGAGAAAGCTCCTGTTCATTTTCAGCAACTCGTTGCCGCTGTCTAGAAGTTTCTTCAACCAAGTCCTCAACCCTCTGCCTCATTTCATTAAGAATGTTATTTGTTCCCAGAGCAAAACTTTCCATCTCTTCTAACTTCATAGACATATTCTCAATTTGGAATGCTTTTCTTTTGATTTCTTCCTGGCCCAAAGTTACCTTTTCTTTCTCCATAGCAGTTTCAGATTCAGCCATGATGACCCTCTTAACTAGAACTTCCATAACATTAGTGACCATTTGCACAGATTTGATTAATTCACCAATATAGGCTCCATCTTGTTCATCCAGAGAATCTTGTTGTCTACTAATTCCAGTCCAAGTTTCTTCATCTACACAGTCAAATGAAGTGAGATCAGCACTCCTTGACCATCCAGACAATGGTGTACCTTCCTTATCCACAAGCCCTACCCCTTCTAATAGTTTGATGCCACATGACTTATGGGCTAAATCAGGAACAGCCATCACTCTTGCTTTTGATTTCAAGTAAGCCAACAAAGTTGCAGTAGTTTTTACCCTACGCCAAAGAACATCTACCTCCTTTGATTCCTCCTCCGACCCCTGTAAGCAAGCCTTTACCTCCATAATTTTGTCTTGTAAAAAATCTACCTGGCATTGGTGTTTTTCCATCTTCTGGTTCCAAATTTCATGAGTTTCACTTAGCTGAGACTGCAAAGTTGACAAGTCAAGAGCCTCCTCGGCTGCCATGTCCTTCCCTAAGTTATGATAAAACAGGCAGGAGGACATGAATTTTAATAGCATAACAACGCAATCACAATACAAACAACAAAGATGCAAATAGAACACATAATTGCTGCAAATGTTCTCTCCGATTGGAACCATTTCATTCATATTATGCCAGTTAAATCTACTATGAGAACTTCTTATATCCATCATGATAATATACTCAGACAACATAATGTATTCCCAACCCGGCATGAAAAAATAAAAATAAAAATAAACAGGTGATCAGATTCAAGCTAGCATCACTGTCTTATACCATCAAAAACATTTCCTAATTCCTACCAATATTCTTCAATAGTGAAAATAATACCACACACTACGCTTAATATCATAGAAGTCTTCAATATTCTTTAAAAACTTTTTCTAAACCTTTTTCCCTTGAAAGGTAACAAATTTGCCAACACCGTTTCCATGATCAAAGCAGAAAAGAAAAAGACCAAAAATAATTTCCAAGATCTGAACCGACAAAGCCCTAGCAAACCATAATGACATGAAAATAAACCAGAAAACTAACAAATATAACTCTATTCCAATTACCCATTTGCAGATCGAACACACCAAAAAGAAAGATGAAGACAAAAACCAATTTTAACCCATTGACGGAAACGATAAAAATAAGATTTAAAACCAGAAATATAACCCAAAAAATTCAAAATTGGAAGGGAAATTTTATCACATTTTCTTCTGAAAATAAAAGAAAAATGGAAGGCAATAAAAGACAAACCCAAAAAGATTTTTATTTCTCCTTTTGGGATTGCAAAGAGCTTGCGAGAGAAACTTAGGAATATGGTGGAGTTGACTGCAGAAGATAATTCCAGGAGACTGGGGAAGTGCTTTTGATATCGCTGATCGTCTTCGTTCCAGAAGAACAGTTCTGTTTTTCTCCCCTTTTTATTTGCTTTTTTTTTTTCTCTTTTATGATGTGCTACGACTAAATTACCAAAACAATTGGCTTACGACTAAATTACAATTTTTTTTGTTATTTACGCTGGTTTTTTTTTGAAATAATTACGAAAATAGGTTTTTTTTTTTAAAATGCTTCCATATAAACGCGTTTTTAGGTGTAAATTAGAAAAATAATCCTAGCTAGACACGTTTTCTATATGCAACTAGTAAAATGCTTCCAATTGGATGCATGTTAGCCTAGTCACCTAAAAACGCTTCCAGCTAAAAGCGTTTTCTCCCTCCAACAGCTAGTTTCCAACGACTAATTAAATAGTTATTCCTCTAATCCGTTTTGATGGCAATCACATTTCCATCAACCAATTACAAATGGTAAGAATATTTTTTAATATATTTTAATGTTTAATTATTTTATTTTATTGTTATATTTGAAATTAATATCTTGTATTTTTTTTACATAAATAGGCGGAAGATAAAATTTTGGAGTGTTATATTCGTAATCTACCCGCTCCTCTATCACCCTTGATCGAATCATACTTGAGGGAAATCGATTTTTTGCATGTGGCCCTTGTAGGTCAGAGGTGTAAGTTGGACCCGACACTCGTAAGTGCATTGGTCGAAAGGTGGAGACCCAAGACGCATATATTTCATCTTCCATACGGTGAGTGTACTATCACTCTGGAGGACGTGCAGTTACAATTAGGGTTACCGGTGGATAGGTCAGTAGTCACTGGGTCAGTTCATACGGTTGATTGGAGAGACGCTTGCCATGAACTTTTGGGTTTGGTTCCGAACACGATTTATGGAGGCCATATCAAAATGAGTTGGTTAAGAAGAAACTTGGAGGGCATGATGAGGATTTGACTGAAGTTGAAAAAGAACTACACACTCAGGCGTACATCTTTCAAATCATCAGGGGTATCCTAATGCCGAATAAGTCACAAAATCTCATCCATCTAAGGTGGTTGCTTAAACTCATCAACTTTAGAGAAGCGGGTGAACTCAGTTTGGGGTCTGCCTTGTTGGCGACCTTGTATTGGGAAATGTGTCGAACGACGCAACCACGGAAAATTAAAATTGGTGGTTGCATTCTACTACTGCAGTCATGGGCATGGTATCATCTACCATTTTTACGTCCTCGAGTAAACTACCTGTATACATTCTCACTCGTAACAAGGTAAAATTCATTAAATGATATATTTACCATGATGAAATTAATTAAAATTTTAATTATTATGCTAACAAGTTATTTCAATAGGTGGAACCATGACCCGAGTTACGCGAGATTACCAAATAAGCTTCGAAATATACGGCTTCTGTTGGACCAACAATCGAAAAAAGAGGTATGTATTTATTTAAATTTGAATATGATAATATTAATGTAGTTGATTTGAGATTTAGTAGTATGCAGATATCACTAAAGTTTTTATTATTTTAATATAGTTTGAATAGACACCATACGAGGATCCAGCAATTAAAGAATGTATCCCCGAGGAATTCTTATGAATCCGAACATCTGGTACATGAAGCTGCCATTAGTAATGTATGCTACCATCGAGATGCACCAGTCAAATAAAGTGTTGCGACAATTTGGGTTTCGAAAATCAATTCCCGTGGCACCTAAAGGCCTCGATGATGTGCATACTACCGACTTGCGGGGTTGGACGGATGAGAATTGGTCGATATTCCACATGCAATACATCAACATGTGGGATAATAGGTATGAATTCTTAACTACTCGCGAGGCCATTTTCGTTCCGGAATTAGCCTGCGATCCAGATTACATGTCGTGGTTTAGGATCCATGGCAAGCCATACTTGTACGAGAAAGAGACGAATAGTTGGCAACTACATACGAGGAGGCCACGACGGGCCTTTATACATCTAAGGATTGGCGGGACGGGTCCATCGTCAGCACCTATGCAAGAAACAACATCGATCGTAGCACCATCAATGATTGCACCACCCACTAGTCAGTATGTATCGTCTTTTGCACCACCCACTAGTTAGTATGTATCGTCTTATTCTCGTGTATATACTAACCCTTTCATTTTCACACAAACACCATATATTCCACCATATTTTCCTGCTTCTACTTCTATGTCAAGTTTTGTTTTCAGACCTCATTCCCCGATGTATTACATGCCCATTCCATCTACATTTCTGACAATGACAATGTCGACGACGAGTATTGTAACAGTTCATTTTTAGTCAAATCAGAACAATGGTTTTGGGACCATAAATTCAAAGTCAAAATAATTATTTTATTATTATTTTAATGTTTATAGCATGATTTAATGATTGTGTGAAACTTTCGTTTAGAAATTTTATCGTTTGAGTGTTTAATTCGACAAAAAAGACTAGATCGCGTAAAATGTAAAACTTGTGTTCTATTAGCTAAATGTGTTAAATAACTATACAACCTTAAAGTAAGAGTCCTTAAGTGGTAATTAGACCATTATTATGATAGTGGCATGGCATTTGATGTAATTCTTAAAGTTTATAAAGGTTATTTTAGTAAAATGGTAATTAAAGTTAAAATAATTAAAATAAAATCAAAAATTTTGTTCATCTTCTTGCTATTGCCGAAAATTCAAGAACAAAAAACACCATTTTAGAGCTTTGAACATTCGGTCACTTCTACTTGAGCATGTAAGTTTGTTTTCGTCTCGTTTTTAATGATTTTTACATTTTTGACATCGTTGCAACTTAGTCTAGCTAGCCTAGGGATTATTTTGCAAAATTATTAAAGATTTTAGATGTTACCATTGTTGAATACATGAGTATTTTGATGTTTAATGATAGATTATGAATATTTAATGATAGTTATGCAAGTTTTGTTAAGTGATTTTTAATGAAAATGTAAAATATAGATTAAATTATGAAATATGGAAACTTTGTGGTTAAAATGTAAAATAAATGGAAAATATGGGCTGCTAGGGACTTATATGAAATTTGGCTAGTATGGGTTAGAATTGAATTTCATTAATTTGTGTTTTTATGAAATAAGGACTTAATTGTAAAGTTGTGAAACATTAGGGACAATTGTGTAAAAATGCCTTAAAGTGAATTTTGGACTAAATTGAATAGAGAGATGATTAAATAAGTTAATTTTGTTTACATATAGATCAAGAAAAGCGAAACTCGAATCTGGATCGAGGGAAAGACAAAGTTCTCGACTAATCGATCAATTTAGTCGTTTTTACATCCGCGGTAAGTTCGTATATAATAAGCATTATTATAATTATGTTTTAAATGCATTGATATTGCATAAACTATGAATATGAGTCTTCAGACATGTTTGACAATGATTCAACGACGATTCGGCATTAGAAATCCCGATTGAACCTTAGGAATAGATTTGGATACTAGTGACATGTCCACTACAGGAGAATAGGGCTTTAGCGGCGTTTTTTATCAAAAAACGCCGCAAAAATTTTAAAATACAGAGCAATAGCGGCGTTTTTGGTAAAACGCCACTAAAAACAGAGCAACAGAGGCCTTTTTTACTAAAATGCCGCTAAAAACAGAGCATTAGCGGCGCTTTTGGTAAAACGCCGCTAAAAACCAGAGCATTAGCGGCGCTTTTGGTAAAACGCCGCTAAAAACCAAAGCATTAGCGGCGCTTTTAGTAAAACGCCGCTAAAAGTCATATAACCCCTAAACCCAAAAAAATCATAAACACTAATCTATAACCCCTAAAATAATAATTATTAAAATTTATGGTTATACAATATATTAAATATTTTCTTATATAATCGTAAAAGAGATAGTATTGAATTTAAAATATTAAATTAATTATCATTACAGTTTAAGGTTTATGGTTTAAGATATATGGTTTAGGGTTTAAGCAGGTTTATGAGTTAACTATGGTTTAAGATATACGGTTTAGGGTTTAAGGTTTAAGAGTTAACTAGTATTTGAAGGTTTATGATGTGGGTTTAGAGATTATGATTTAGGGTTTAAAGGTTAGGGTTGAAGTTTAAAATTGGACAATTATTAACTTCTTAAAAGATAATTTCCTTTCCAGATTCTTACCTGGGATGCTATTAAGAAAGGGTGATTTTGATTGTGGCAAGCTTAAATATTAATTAGCATTTGTTGAACTATGTATAATTTCCAAGTTTATATAACATAGAAATATCTTACAGAGTGGACATTATAACTAGAGTGTTCCAATAGAGAAATTGTTTTATTAAAGTTATGTAACTTTGTATAAATAATAATGCTATTGTGTATTTTTATCTGTTTTTTTTGTTTAAAGATATTTAGATTAAATAGAATGTCTCAAATATGTCTTAGGATTCGGCCAAGTATGTCTTAGGATTTATGGTTTAGGGTTTAAAGATTAGGAGTTTAGGGTTTAAATTAATTAGTGTTTTTAATTTATATGATAAATATTTTCTTATATAATTATAAAAGAGATAATATTAATTTTAAAATATTGAATTAATTATCATTATAGTTTAGGGTTTATAGTTTAGGGTGTATAGTTTAGGGTTTAATTTTTAGTGTTTAGGGATAAATATGGGGATCAGGGTGCAATTGTATATATAAATTTTAATTTGATCTAGTTCTTGTAAATTATTAACACAACTATTGATATAACATCATTTTATATTTATATTGCATACATAAATATTTATATTTATTCAATATAAAAATATATTGATGTATTTATTTTTTAAAATGTCTATGATTAAATCAAAAATAAAAACTTAAAGATTTAATATTTAAAAATTTAGTCCATATTTCAGTTAAAAAATTTAATATTCAAAATAAAAAAAATTTAAAAAAATGATAATCTCAATATAAAAATTTTGAAAGAAAAAAATAGAAAAAAATAGGTTAAAAATGAAAAAAAAATCAAAATTAAGAAATAGTGGCGTTTTTGAATAAAACGCCGCTAAAGTTGAGCTAAAAAAATTAAAATTAAGAAATAGTGGCGTTTTTTAGAAAACGCCGGGCCATTATTTTTTTTATAAAAAAACACAAAATACCGCTCGTTAACCAAATCCCTCAAATTTCTTTTTTTCCTTCTACTCTCAAAATTTGCCCCCAAATTTCCTTTTTCCTTTTCATTTCACTGCACTAAATTCACCCACCATAGCTACTTATTTTCTCTCGATCTGTTAAGGTTTTTGGAGAAACAAATGGAAGTTGAAGAGAAGGAGAACGAGGAAGAAGCTCTCACATTTAGAAGATGAAAATCATGTTCTACGACAAAAAGCATTGACCCCATCCCCGAAAAGCAACCGTTCTAACTTTTTAAAGTCATTTTCAGATGTAAGTGCTTGTATGTTTTGTCTTTGATGGCTTATTGGTGCGTTAACCATTGTGTTTGTTTTTCCAGTCTGACAGGCATTCTTTGTTCAATTTCTTCTTTATTTTCTTATTAAATGCCAGTGAGGAATTTAGGGGTATTTTCAAGAAGGAAAATCCTAATGTGAAGGCTGTATCAGCTGTAAGTGAATTAGTACCCCTTTGAGCATGATATTGGATATATGTTTTGTAAATGACTTTGGGGGTTGTTTCTTTGAACTTCTTTGCTTGGAGGTTGGTAAAGCTGCGGAAGAGATGTGGAAATCCATGTCTGAGGAAGTAAGTGCTGGAAATCTTTTTATATGGATAGCAATGTGTTCTAGTTTTCGATAGGCATTGATTTTTGAATGACAGAAATTCTGTGTGGCTTACTGTTCTGAATTTATGCATATGCATTATCATTATGATTTTAATGCTTGTATTTATAAAGGAAAAGCCCCTTATGAGGTCAAATCTGGACAAAGGAAGGTTGAGTATGAAAACAAATGAAAGCCTACAACAAAAACAGGTAAACGAAGTTCAAGGTTATTTCTTTTATTTCGAGTAATAATTTGCTTGACTTAGCTACTTTAACCCCCTTTTTATTTTGACAATCATAATTTGTAGGAAAATTCTGCTAATGGCATCGGAGATGATCACGAGGGTGAGGTTGATTTTGTTTGGTTTATAATATATTCTTTGTTACTTCATCATATTGCATTGTTAAACCAGTTTCGAAATGCCTGTGTTGAATTTTCCAGTTGACGCACTGCAAGCTATTCGGCGTAAGCTCAAAGATCCAAGAAAAATCTAAGGAACTGGAGAAAAGGAGATCCTTGCGTTTCGAACTGGACCGGAGTAATCTGCACCATGCCTCAACCTGATGGCTTTTTGCATATTCAAGAACTGTATGTATTTTCATGTATTCATTGGTTGCCATCATTATTTTGTTTAAAATGAGTGATACGTTGTAATGTTTTGGGCAGGCGGATGCTAAACTTGAATCTTACTGGAAAGCTTGCTCCTGAACTTGGCCAGCTATCTAATTTGACTGTACTGTAAGTGGTGCCAATGTTTTGGAGACTTCAGATATTTACTCAAGTTCACCAAATTCTTGCCTTACCATCAATGACTCCTTACTTGGTGCAGGAATTTTATGTGGAATCACAATATTACAGGAAGTATACCTAAGGAGATAGGCAATATAAAATCATTGAAGTTCCTGTAAGCAAACTCATATTCAGAAGCTAACAAAAGCAAGTTTCAAGTAAATGAATGCAGAAACCTTATAAGATTAGTGATCATGGTTGCAGGCTTTTAAGTGGGAATCAGCTTTCAGGACCTTTGGCCGACGAGCTCAGTTTTCTTCCTAACTTGTTGATGTTTCAGGTGGATTTGAATAAGATAACAGGTTCACTGCCCAAATCTTTTGTCAACCTCATCAGCTGCAGGCACTTGTGAGTAAATAATACTACTAAATTAAATTTAAATGATTTTTATGTTATGAAGTAATGCATTAATATAATAAATTTTCTATGCATTTTGTTAACTGCAGTCACATGAACAACAACTCAATCAGTGGGCAGATTCCGTCAGAGCTCAGCAGCATGCCTGCACTTATACATTTGTAAGCTCAGTACTAATTCCATTGTCACAAATTCCGGGCTGTTATGGATGAATCACCTTAATATAGCTTATATCCATGATGGATGTGCAGTCTGCTGGACAACAATAACTTAATGGGGAATCTACCACCAGAGTTTTCACAGATGCCTAAATTGAGAATACTGTAAGTTTACCGTTAGTTAATATCTTGAATTGGATGGAATTTTGATTACATCTCATACTAGTATTTGTTTGTATTGCAGCCAACTTGATAATAGCAATTTTGGTGGAACAGAGATTCCGGCTTCTTATGGCAACATGTCCAACCTAGTGAAATTGTCAGCTTCTTTCCCTTTCTCTATTGACTATCAGTTTATTCAAAGGGAAAAAGGATATAAATATTTATTTCTGATAGACAGATTCATGTGATACTTTTTCTTTGAAATAGTATTGTTCATGGTCATTGAACTTTGTTGTTACTGCATGGCCTGCACTATTTATTTCTGATGCTGTAACTCGTTTCAATGGCTTTCAAGCTGTCAAAGAAAGAAAAGGTGATTGAGGGTTATATTGTCTTGTTGTTCCATGATGTGTTTTTTATGTACTTACTGTATTACAGGAAAAATGGTGCATAATGCAGGATAAATGGATTAATGGTGCAAATGGTGAAGCTCTAGCGCAGTGCAGGTAAAAAACCGTTGCTTCTGAAATTGAGGTTATGGAAAGAAACTAAACTTGTAATAAATAACATAAAAATTGGATAATTTTTCTATTTGATCTTCCTTATTAAGGTGTTATTTCCTTCATTGAACTCAATCATAAATTCATAGAGACCACCTTGTCGAGGAGCTGATTGGCTGTTAATGTATAATTAAATTTATAAGATGTAATATTTAGCCAGTTGCTAGTCTTGTAACTTGGGCCATTTTGACTTCATATACATATTTTTGTTAGATTCTTTTTCCTTACTTTTGTTTTTTATCTTGCAGGTTTTTATTGTTGAACCTATTCTATATGTTATGCAGAGGCCAAGAGCAAGGACTTTACAAGCTGTTCAAGTGTATTTTCAATCAGTAATTGCAACCAAAGATTTTATCTACTATCTACTGCCTTACATTTGTCACTTCACATCATTGCCTTAAATGTAAGCATTCTTCTGCTCATAAACACTTTTTACATTTTTGCTCCTAAATTCTCTTTATTATTATGTATTATGATGAATTGATATGGACCTTCACTGCAATTTTTGACTTCATATACATATTTTTGTTAGATTCTTTTTCCTTACTTTTGTTTTTTATCTTGCAGGTTTTATGTTGAACCTATCTATGTTATGCAGGCCAGAGCAGGACTTTACAGCTGTTCAGTGTATTTCATCAGTATTGCCATTTATCTATTATGTTAATTGTCATTCACATCATTGCTATTAACATTCTTTTTTTTACATTTTTGCTCCTAAATTCTCTTTATTATTATTATATGAATTGATATGGACCTTCACTGCAGTTGCTTTGATTCCCATTTTATGCCGATCACTCGACCTTTATTCAGATAAACTAGAAAGCCTAACCAGTATATTACAAAGGAACAAATAACTAAATCGCAATATCTTTTCTAACATATATTATATATATTTTTTATTTCAAGTAAAATAGCCTTAGGACCTTAAAGACTTGATTTTAGATATATATATATATATATAGTTTTCTAGTCTCACCATGGTGATTTGCATGGATATGTTTGTAGGAATCATCTAAATCTGGGAATTGGAGCAAGGAAGTGAAGCATGAAGATGATTCTGATGTTCTCATTGAATGCCGAAATGTGTACAAATCATTTGGAGAAAAGCACATCTTGCGAGGTGTGAGCTTCAAGGTTATATATATTTTTTTTTGCTTTTATGTTTTCTTTTATTCTAGAGGTACTTGGGGGACTATATGAAGGTCATTTCAAGTTATTAGTCACCTTCAAACTCCCCAATTGAATATTCTCTTTTCATTAGTGTTTTGGGGTTTCGACGTTCTTTAGAACAATATTAAAGGATTGAAGCTAAGGCTGCATGCCGTCATTGATTCTTAAAGGCCAGTTATCTGGTTGTTTGGTTCTAAATTTGATTAGTTTGGTCTGTTTCCTCTCCTGTACCATCTTCCCTTCTTTCAGCCTCATAGTTTTTATTATTAATGTCCTCTTTCATTGGTGTATAAAGCGATGACATGATTACAATAATTGGTTTTAATCTATGATGCTCAGACTTGAGATGCTTGGCTGAGTAATTCTATGACAGCTTGATACTGGCAAGAATTTTGGATCTGTGTCAAACATGGTTGATGGCTGGATATATTGACAACTCATTGGCTGCCTTGCTGGTAGTCTAGTAGGTCTAATGGTCCTTGGTTATCTAGATCCTTGTTGTCTATCAATCATGGTTGGTATGCACTCAACGTTTGACATGAAAAACTGGAAATTTGGTCCACTTCAAATTTGATGTTCTGATAGCATGTGTTTTCTGATATCAACAAGAAGGATAGAGAGTAAAAGAATGTCATATAATATGCCATCTTGGTTCAGGATTGTACCTAGTTCTATATTGAGCCGAAGCTCTTCTTTATCAGTCCATCTCAAATCAGACTGGACAAATTGTGTCTAATGATGTATACTTTGAATTTAGTGAGGAGTGGAAATTTAGAATCTCTGATTGTGTATTTGATTGGTGGTTAAGTAGGTGATGTGTCGGTCATGCATGATGTATCATGGATATCTATAAACAATTTAGATGTTTTGTTGTTTTTATTAATAAACAAGATGCTGTATTTGGACTTGCTGTTAGTAAAAGACTTGCTGTATTTTATTTATATCTTTATATTTAATCTAATTTTTATTATTTATTTTAGTTTTGATTCTATATTTTTATTTTTATTTTAATATTTAATAACTTGAGTTCTAAGTTTTGTTATTAATTTATTATTTTAAATTCTAAATTTGAATTCATCAAATTTTATATTTAGTTTTAAAGTTAAAATTTTCATACAAAATTTAATTTGATAATGAATTTTAATAGAAAATTTTTATATTTATATCATGGATATTATTCTCCTCAATATTTTGATAATGAATTTTAATTTTTCATGACCTTTATAATATTTTATAATATTTTTTTTTAAATTTCATGACCTTTAACGGCGTTTGTGGGAAAAGCGCCGCTAAAGGCCATGACCTTTAGCAGCGTTTTTAAAAAAAAAATGCCGCAAACTTTTGTGGCGCCATCTATAGCGGCGTTTTTTGTGGCGCTTGTAAAAGCGCCGCTAAAGGCTTAAAAAAACGCTGCTAAAAGTCAGTTTTGCTGAAGTGGTCATTAGGGATTATTGTGATTATGTGATCCGAGTGCTGGTTCTGTATGTCCTACCGGTGGCTGAGTATACCGGCATATGTTGCGGTTACTTAACAGCTTGTGTGAGCAACACCGTGTAGCTACGTCTTGACCCACAGCTTGTGTGAGCAGGCATGTTGATAGCTCTAGTGTGAGCAGTATATGTGTTATGAGATTGAGTTGGTTTCAGGCCATGATATTGGCACTTTGGTGCGAGTTTCTCATGTATCCGATAGTATTCCGAATGGTTCAACGGGTAAATAAAGGACGTGGTTGTGTATGAAATTGATACAAGATGGTACAGGTATGTACATGAACTGTATAAACTTAAATCGAAGAAGTTGTGAAGTTCATATATAAGATTATGATTGAAAATGTGAAAGGTTTGTTAGTTAAATTAATTACATGTTGATATGTTCAAATTGATAATTTATATAATCATTTTAAGATTGAGTTTATTTCATACAAGCTTACTAAGCTATAAAGCTTACTTTGTTTATTTTTCCATGTTTTATAGTGACTTTAAAGCTAACTCAAATTCGGGGATCGTCGGGGATTACATCACACTATCCAACTATCAATTTGGTACTTTTGAACTTATGTTTTGGTTATATGGCATGTATAGGTATTTTGAGTCATTTTGGTTATGAGTTGAAAATGATTTTGGCTATTTGAATTGGGTTGTAAAAGTTTATATTTTGGTTTGTATATATATAGCCATGAGTGATGACTTATTTTGGGTTATTTTGGTATGTTTGAATCATGTATATATAAATGTGTATATGTTTTAGTGAAATGTGTTGGATGATGATTGTGTGATGCTTGGTGATAATAGGTATTATAAGTGTTAAATGGTTGAGTTCTGGATATTCGTATGCTTGTGAAATTAGGCTAAACAATGCATATATGAGTTTGGTCATTTTTGATGTTTGGGTAAGAGAAATTTGGTATAAATTGGATGGCATATTGGGATATTATGTCTTGTATATTGGTGGTATTGAAATGGTAAAATGATGCTTGATTGAGGATGATTGAATACTTATTTTATGCTATGTTTGTGCCATTTGATTTTGGTATAGATGTGCATAAGTTTAGGTGGCAAAATGACTTGGTAAATAGCCTATTTTTGTCCACACGACAGAGACATGGGCGTGTGTCTCAGCCGTGTGTGACACATGGTTATGTTACACGGTTGTGTGTCCCCTGGTGTTGAAATTAAAATCAAGTTAGTATGCTCTACACGGCCTCACACACAGGTGTATGACTTGGCCGTGTGACATAAGTCAGTATACCCTACAGGTTTGGCACGGCTTAGCACACGGCCTGGCACACAGGTGTGTATGGCCAATTTTAGGGCACACGGGCGTGTGGTTGCCCGTGTGACTCAAGTCAGAGAGTTACACGGGGTCGGACACGGCCTGGGACATTGCCATGTGCTTCCATTTCGAATGTCCACACGGCCTGCGACACGGGCGTGTCTTCAACCGTGTGAGAGACACGACCGGGCTACATGGGCATGTGTCCCCTGTTTTTGAGAAAATTTTCTAAGTGTTCAAAAAGTTTCCAAAGTTATCAGTTTAGTCTCAAACTACTCTCAATGTATCTTTAGGGCCTTGTGAGCTCGTATTAGGGACAAAATGTTTGGTTGTGAATGGAATGTAAATGATTTGATTAATTTTATGTGAAATGTATATTTAAAATGTGTTATAAGTAATGCTCCGTAACCCTATTCTGGCGTTGAATATGGGTAGGGGTGTTACAAGTATAGGCCGTCTATGTATCAGGCACCGACCAAAATTCCAGTCACTATGCCATCGGTGTATAGGACACAACATAGTTGTACTCATATGTCGTTTATGTCACAAACACCTCCAGGATCATTGTTCTACCAAGGTGGTTTATCTTTTCAATCACTTATTCCTAGACCAGAAAATGCACTATGGCAACCAAGGAGCAACCCATCACGATCAACAGAAGGCGAAAAAGATAAGAGGTCGAGGCCAGTACCCTAACCAGAGGTTGAACCAAGAAGGAATTTTGGCGCACAACCGTTGCCCACCCCTATGTGGCACATATTTTGATTGGCATTTGCACTGATTTACTTTATCATTGTGCTCGTCTTGTTAACATTTAAATAAATATAAAATGTTTATATTTTATCAATGATGTATATTATTGTGTTTTTAAATGAATATCATTTTTTCATTGTAGTTGGTATTTGTTATCAATTCAAAATTTTAAATCAAGACTATACGTAGATACCAGATTATAATAAAATTGGTGTTAACGATATGTTGCACTTGTATCATCCCTTCAATGTGGACATAAAGGTATTGAATGTCCCAGGTTCCTATACCACCCGCATAACCTCGATCTTGAATATTTATTTTGTCGCGTATTTAAGTTGACTTTGATAGATCTTTTGGTTTATGACGCAATGATCTATCGGGTAACAACTTAAATAGAGCACTTGATATATATGGTCACTTACGTTCATCTGGGACTGGTGGCAATACGTGTTTCCAGACGTTGTACATATTTTCTAATTTGTACACTTCGTCCACAAAGCTAATGGGATCTAAACACTGATTGCTACATGCTGTAATTTTATGAGTGCATGGGAAATGAAGTACATCAAATCTCCTACAGTCACAATTCTTCAGTCTTAGGTGTACACAATACGCTCCATCGAAAATACCTTGTTTCAGTCTTTTGAATTCTGTTACTTGAAACCATAGTTATTCACACGAATGGCACACTGGATGCATACAGTTTGTGTTATGGCCTTTCTAATTTCTTTCAGTACATACTGACACCATGCGTGGCTTCCTTGGATATGCCCAACATAAATTGCCACTCACTTCAGATGGAAGTATGTCTCTTTTACAACTGAGATAAACGGTAAATGACATGTTCCCTTCAAAACAAAATTGATGCATTCTGCTAGGTTTGTCTTCATATGGCCATATTGTAGACCCCCGTCGTAGGATTGTGTCCATTGGTCGAAGGGTATGTTAGAGAGATAGCTAGCATCCGCACCGTTAATTGTCCGTAATTTTCCAACATCTCATGGAAATAGTCTTTCACGAGCTTGTAATATATCTAAAGAAGTGAATAGTGGCAATTACATAGTAAAGAATTTTAAAGAATCTTTAATAATGGCGATTACATACCCATGTTGGTCACTTGTGCTTGCTCAGCAGTGGAAGAATAGTGTTCATGGTAGTTTGATGCAACATACTTTAGACAATACCTATGGTGTGTATAGTCCTAGAGGCTTTCCTGTCGTTCAATTGCGGTCGATTTCTAGGTCCTTGAACGAAGATGACGCAAATATCAAGTTAGGGGCAAACATGCCTCCTTAACCGAGATAGGAAGAAATTTCAATCGTCTACTGACTCTCCAGGCATGCTTGCAAAAGCAATCGACAAGATTTTCCAATTGTCATCCTATGTGACAACCAACAACAATCGATGAGTATATCTCCCGTACATAAAAGTACCGTCAATCTGTACTAATGGCTTGCAGTACTAGAATACCGCTCGACATTGCTTGAAAGTCCCGGACAAACGTTTGAACATCTAATATCTATGAAGCAATTGCTCATTGTAGTACGCATGCTCTGTTTCCAGATCGGTTACGCAACCTGAGACATATGTCTCCAAGACCTAACACCACTGCCATACCACATTGTATGATGCATCCCACCCACTATGCATATTCTCCTATCCCTTTTGCTTTGCGATCCACGCCTTGCAGTACGAAAGTGTGTAATCGAACTGGGTACAAATATTTGCAATTAAAATTGGTCCAGCAATCCTAGGACTCACTTTCACCATAGGCAATATAATGTCTGCGATCATGTTAAAATCCAGTTTTGGATGATCCCATGAAATACTTGCAACCACACGAGTACTGTAACACCCCTAACCCGTAACCATCATCGGATTAGGGTTAAGAGGTATTACCGATCAAACTTAACATTTAACTAACATTTCACAACTCAATAAATATTCATTATCGAATAACATTCATTCACATGCACAATGTTCCTTAAATAGGTCTACGAGACCTCAAAACATGCTTAAAAGAGGTTCGGGACTAAACCGATTACATGTGTAAATTTTGAGAAGCTTAGAAAATTTTTATACATTTAAGGGTCATACGCTGTGTGAATAGGCCGTGTGCCTCACATGACCACCATACACGCCCGTGTCACAGGCTGTGTGAAAAAAGGGCATACATACTGACTTGCACCAAACGGTCGGAGACACGCCTATGTGCCATGGCCGTGAGAAAACTGGAGGGGTTATTGACTTGGGTCACACGGCTAACCACACGCTCATGTGCCAGCCCGTGTGCCACTTACGGCCAGTAAACACGCCTGTGTGTCTAGGCCATGTCAAAACTGTAAGGTATACTGCCTTAATTCAAAAGGGTACCCTAGGAGACACAAGGCCGTGTACCAAGGTCATATGTCACACACGGTCGAGCCATACGCCTGTGTGCTCAGCCGTGTGAGTGAAAATAGGCTTGGTAAAAGCCACATTTCTCACTCTCCTCAGGCATACCTAAACCACATCAAATTTACACCATTTTATACATTTATAAGCAACCAAAGCATGCTATTTCATACACATTTCATGCCATCTATCCTCAACCATTTCAACTACTAAATTTCATATTTAGAACATACCAAATCATTATGCCAAAATCATCGAAGCTTACATAAATACCAAATGCATTTCCTTATCAACTTATCAACAATTTCATGTCACAAAACATACCATATCATCATTTCAAAATCAAGCCACAATGTACCAACTTCCAAGCAATAATATTCCAACTTTCAACTATCCAAAAGAGCAACTATATAACCATACCAAACAAGCTAACACATAAAGCATTATATACATCACATATATCACTTATAAAACACATAATTTAAGCCAACTTAAATGGCCATACACATCACCATTCACAAGCCAAATCTCATGGCTTAAAATCATAACTCAAAACATATTAAGATAACACTAGCCTATACATGCCATATACCATATATACAAAGCTCCAAAAGTACCAACAAGACGATCGATAGTGTGATGACGTTTCTCGACAATCCCCGAGTTCAAGCTAGCTTCTATAATCTATAAAACAGTGAAAATACACATAGTAAGCTTTAAAAGCTTAGTAAGCCATATACAAATAAATCATCTCATGAATCAATATCATTTCCATCAATTAAACAAGATATGAATAAGCACATCTAATATAAATTTAAATTTACAAACCTTTTTCATGATACACATATTCAATATCATAATTGAATTCATCAAATACTTTCCTTTTCAATACTCGCATGAATCTCATACGTACCTGAGTCACTTAACTCATTTAGACATCTTTCTCGACTTGACTTTGCCCGTTGAACCGTTCAGAATCGTTAAGGATACTCAGCAATCACATATAGCTCGTACAATGCCATATCCTAGATATGGTCTTACATGCTATCACATATCGATGCCACTATCCAAGATAGGTCTTACACATAATCGATTAACAATGTCAATGTCTTAGACATGGTCTTACACGTAATCATAATACAATACCAATGTCCCACACATGGTCTTACATGTAATCACATCTTGATAACCTAATTCATGACATTCATATCCTATACTATTCCTAAGGTTCGTACAGGACTTTCAGATGTCGTAACTCTGTCAATTCTTACTCGTAGTCAGAATAGAGGGACCGGATCGACTATTCAATAACTTTTGATTGTCCTCGATCTAAATCAAAATTCTTTCGTTCTTAATCTATATATATTCAAAATTAATCCATTTAATCACCAACTCAATCAATTTCATCCACAAGCACATATTCAAGCCAATTTGCAGTTTGGCCCTAAATATTTACATTTCTTACAATTTAGTCTCTATTTCATAAAATTACAAATTACACAAAATTTAACAAAACCCATGCTTGGCAGAATTCTCTATAGGTCCCTAGCAGCTTATATTTTTCAACATTTCACACATTTAACCACACATTTTTATCTTTTCACAAATTAATCCCTAATATGCATTTTTACTCAAAATCACTTTACAAAACTTGATAATCTATCATTTATCTTTCATTTTTCATCATCATCTATCACAAAGCTCAAGCATTCATCAATGGAATTTCACAAAATCATCAAAAAATCCAAAAATTAAAGTACGGGCTAGCTAGTACTCAATACAACAATCACAAAAACATAAAAATCATCAAAAACCGAACAAAAATCACATACCAATTGAAGCTTACAAGTGCCGAATGTTCAAGCCTTAATTTAGCTTCTTTTTCTTTGATATTTTGGTTGTGAAATACTAAAGATGACAACCATTATAAATTTTGTTTTGTTTTATTATACTTAATTCATAATTTACTTAATTAACCTTGGTTTATAAACATTTAAAACATCAAATATAAGACCATTTATGTCTGGTTTATAAACATTTAAAACATCAAATATAAGGCTATTTATGTCAAATTCCACTATCAATGGTCTAATATCAACATAAGGACCTTTCATTTAATAAACCATAACAATTAAGCACTTTTAACTCATAGCATGCTACTTTTGCATTTTACGTGATTAAATCATTTTTCTCAAATTAATCACTTAATCAATAAAATTAGCTCACGAAATTTTCACAAATACATATTCACATGCTATAAACACCAAAAATAATATTAAAATGATTTTCTAAACTCAGATTTATTATTCCGAAACCACTGTTCCGATTTAGCTAAAACCGAGCTGTTACAAGTACATTAAACTAATCAATTAAAAATTAATGTAATATATACCGGCATTGATACAATACCCGTTGCAACATACATATGTGGAGCGATAAACTTCTTTATCGTTTAAAACCTTGTCTTCTTCTTAACAAAGGCCATGATTTTCCATGCACATCCACGGTTTCGCATTGCGCACTTCGCCTCGAACTTCTCTAGTTGAGATTTATCCATGTAGAACTTTACCCCATTCTTGATGTTGTATCCTTCACTATAGAGACAAAACCATCATTAGTGGAAAACTCATTCCCCACTTCTAAATCGCCCAAATCCAACGAAGAACTCCGTGGCCCAGCCTCTTGTGTGGTAGTTCTGCAAACTCCAGCCTATTTTTTGTCGATAGGTCCACATTATACATTTAGGCTGGAGATAAGTACTGTAACGCTGGGGTTTGTGCAAGTGTACACAGTTGTTATCAAGTAATAAGTAAGTATCAAGTTATCGTCTCCACAGAGATTGTATTTGTGCTAAGTCACTTAATTTGTAAAATTATATTAACAATTTGGTAAATAAAAACACAATTTAGTTGAGAAGTGATGATTAAAATATATTAGACTAAATGCAATGATCCCCAATGCAAATTAACCTAAGTATGCAAACTATAGGAATGAAATAGATTTTAGCAAAATTAAACACAATTTGCAACAATTATAACATAAATAAACTAGGACAATTACTTTAATTAAACTCAATTTATTATCAACATGCTTAATAATATTCGAAAAAACATTCCATGGCAACTCGATCTTTCATAAGTTTGGAAACCACGTTAAGTCCTTTCGGAATCCTTTACTTAGTAAATACGCATTTTATTGATCCTTATTTACTATGGGTTTCTTAGTATTCGTGCGAGGTAACAATGACGTGTTAGGTTTGAAACAGTTTAATCATACAAATCTAAAAACTATGCAGATAATAGAGCCTGGTTAGGGTTGTTATGCAACTTGCAATTTAATCGGGTTAGTATCTAAATTGAGCATGCACATTTCAATTATTCATCCATTAACCATCGTCTGGTTAGGATCGCTCAGCTAATTCAGGTGTATTTCAATCACGTATGAACAAAATACAGACTTGATTTTAATTGAAAACATGATCGATTGAGAGACAAACATTATAAGCATGAATCTAATAAATATTATTTAATCAAAGCAATCATCCTAGCTTAAATAAAATTAGGCTAACATTGTTGTAAACAAGAACAAAGAACACATAGCAAACATCTTTAAATTAAATTAAAGAAAAGAAAGATTAAACCCAATTCAGAGTGGTTGTCACCCAAGACTCTGACTGACAAGGCTCCTTCGTTCCTTTGCTCGCTCCTTTGCTGATGGCTCTCCAAGGTGGCCGACCAAGGGTTCTTTCAGAGGCTCAAATGTTAAAATATTTATGAAAAGATGATGATAGACATGGGGAGAAAAGAAGAATGCTGAGAGAATGAATGAGGAATGAGGGATGAGTAGAAATGTAAGAATGATGTCTTATTTATAGGTGAGGAGAGGGGGATAGTTTACTAAAAATAGGAGTTTTCATCTTTTGAAGTATCTTCCATGGGTGGTCGGCCATAAATTGAGGAAGTTGAGCTGATTTTTGCTTTATTTTTGGTCAATTTGAGTGCCACAACAACATAGAACTGAGACTCAGTCTAGTGTAAATCTTCAGGTAAATCTCTAATTTCTTCAACTCTTCAAGGACCTTGTGCAATTAAACCAAAAAGTGGTTTATGGACAGCCATGCACAGCCGAATTTTGGGTTGGCTTGGTCCCTAATTTGGATGATTTTGTAATCCAACAAAGCTATCAGACCTGTTCAGAATAAATCAACAAGTTAGAGGACCACAGAATAAAATTTATCCAATTTAATTAATTAATTTAAAACCCAAATTATTAATGAAATATTTTAAAGAGAATTACAAAATATAATTTTATATTTTATTATTTAATTTAATCATGCATGGCCCACTTTATGTCTTAAAAATATAATTTATTCAAATTAATATAAAATAAGCCATTTATTGCATGAAAACTATATAATAAAGTATAAAATCACATTTTAATAATTTCTATGTCCTAATTTCATATTTTCACATATTTCATTAATTTATTAAACAATTACTTAGTTTTAACAATAATTTTAAGTAAAAAGGTGATAAATGACATAGGAAAAATCCTATATATTTTTCTGTTTACAAGTACGCCCTGAACCATGGATCTTCTTCAGCATCTCCGTCGTAATCTTCATATCCTTCACCATCTTCTGGTTCAATTGGAACAGGCGATGGTTCAAAAAATAATGCAATTTCTAAACCATCAGCACCAAGCTCCCAAATTGGATCGACATCGGATTCACTGTCGTCTTTATTCTTAGACCAACTTACATGTGTCGGGTTAGATGTCCCATCGCCAGTGGACGTAGTAAGGAGTACATCATCCCTCCTCCTGTAGTTGTCCAAACGTCCAAAATCATTTGCCATAGCCAACCATCGAAAGTTTCTGTGATTCCCGTGTAAGAGTTCCTAACATTAAACATCGGCTGACCGAAGTTCAAATCAACACCACTAACTGAGTGTCATACATGGGTCGTGTATTCTGCCCTACCACTCCAACTCGACTGTTCAGTGTTCTGCTTGTTGCGGTTGAAACCGAGGGTCGAGATAGATGGGTGTCTTCCCATGGATGATTTCGGGATGTCATAATAGGAAGTTCCTGACAAAGTGATGAACCCATCACACAACTGTGTCATTAGACTATCGACACGTTCTTGCATTCTGGCATCTTGAACATGAACAGATGTCGAAGCCTGAATGCCTTGGTCTGGCTTTGTAAACTCGGCATATAACTCAAGAAATGGTGATCCACTGTCCAAATGCGCCTGCACCATCGCCTCTGACCCCCTCACACCTCTGATATTGAAAACATCATATCTAACGGGGTCGTCCGAAGCACAAAATTGATATTTAAGGGATGATACTCTTGGAAACTCGAAAATATACACACTTTTTCATGCCCTTTTTAACTCAAATCATGCAGTTTCGATAAAATTCTTGTCGAAAAATATATAATTATTATAAAATAATTAAATTGTACTTAAATTATGAACATGTTGAATTTTAATTAATTTTATAATAAAATTTGATTAATTTTATCATTTTCGACAGATTTGCACAAAGGGAGAAAATTGGTTCGGCAGAAATTGCTAGAAGCACAAAACCAAGAAGTGATTTTTGAAGCATCAAGGCGAAATAAATTTTCAGCCTAAGACGGTCCAAATTATGTATAATAATTCATAATATAATTAATTTTAATTTTAATCCAATTTAATTTGGGTTAAATAAATTATTAATTAATTATGAAAAGTGACCCAGTTGAGCTGAACCGAGAAAACCGATCCAACCGAGCACTGGGCAGTCCAAAATCGTCCCACATGCTGAACTAATCAGCTTGTTTGGCTGATTATTTGGCTTGCAAAATGGCCCTTGAAGACTCGTTCAAATTTCATTCAAACCCTTCCACTATTCATGCCTTTCAAGATTTGCCCCTACCTAAAAGTAACATGTTTGAAATCTTCAAACATGCCACATGTGTGGCCAGCCATGGGGGCAGTATTTGGCTGCTGATTTTGGCTATTTTTAGCAGCCTTCTCAACCTATAAATACCCCTCTTGGCTGCTCACTTCAAACACACCACAACTTTCTTATCTCTTCTCTTCTCTCTCAACTTTCTCTCTTTATTTTTCCATATGTTTTCCATCGTCCTCTTGCCGATTTCACCTTTTGAAAAGATTCTTTCATCCACGATTTGGAGTAGCATTCAAGTGTTCATAGAAGCCTTGGCTCGACAAGAACAAGTGAAGAAGGAAAAGTGGAGCAACTCAGCCAAGCCACGGAGAAACACCGGATTTGCTTCTTATTCCCTATCTTTTTAAATTCTGTTGTTGTTATGATGAACATGTCTATGAATATTTATGTTGATATGATTTCTTTAATTAATATGGCTTAAATTTAATTTTTGTTAGGTTGATTGCATTTCGTCTTCTTAATTTATTAAAATTGTGTTTATGTTGTTATAGGCCCCGGTAAGATGTTTGATTAAGTAAAACCATGACTAAGTTATTCTTGCATTACAATTTTCAGGTAACTAATGAATTAATTATTTAAACGAATTGAAATTGTAATTAATTGACACGATACTTAATCAGTGCATGTTTAATCATCTAAGGTAGCTAAGTGTTAAATTAGCAACAGTATCGAGCGATACAATTGCCTTGCATAACTTGCAAGATTATTATGATTAAACTGTTTTAAGGTAGAAATACATTGTTACCTCACGTAATCTTTTATGTGCTTATGCGATTAAATTAATTGTTTGAATTAGCATAGAGATATGTACAAGAGATTATTTTAATTTCATAAGTATGTATGTGCATTAACACATTTGCCTATTAAAGTTTGTTTAATCGGTTGAATTGACATAGAGATATAGTCAAGAGATGAATGGATTTTTGTAGGTAAGTCTGTTCATAAGTTAGCAAATTACCGAGTTGCCGTGGATTTATTCGTAATAACATAAACATGGGCTTAATATTTCTAAGTTAAGAAATGTAATTAATCTAACATATTTCTAAGTTAAGAAATGTAATTAATCTAACACAATTATGTCATCTTGATTTAAATCATCTTTTGAAATCGTGCATTAGAACTTTATTTTATTTATTTTTACTTTGTTTTATAGCTTTTAATCACTTTTCAAATCAAAATATTTTCTCCACCAAAGTGTTTTAAATTACATTTATAAATAATTCTTTTCACAATCTCTGTGGGTACGATAACTCTACATTTACTTGTCACTTTATTACTTGTTGTGATTGTGTACACTTGCACATTTCCGTTGTTCCAAGTTTTTGGCGCTGTTGCCAGGGACTGTTTTAAAAGACATTATTTTTGAAATTGTTAATTTTGCATTTTGGTCTACTTTTTTTTGTTAAATTTTAATTCCATTTTTTTGTGTTTGTTTCGGGTGTTTATGAGTATTTATCAAATCATTGACTTACTAACCGTAAACCCTGAAATTGAAAGGACTTTTTGACAAAGGAGAAGACAAATAAACCAAAGAAGGACCGAAGATATGAATTTCGAAAATCCAAACCAAAATCTAGGAGGAACATTCGCTTATAGTACTCACAATCTGATCATTATTGCCAATGACAAAAACTATTCCATTCAACAATATGTCATGCCTCTATTCAACGAGCTCAATCCGAGTATTAGGAGAACCAAAATCGAGTCACAACAATTAGAGCTGAAGTCGGTCATGTTCCAAATGTTGCAAAATATGGGTCAATTTAGTGGGATTCCTATTGAAGATCCACATCTTCATCTTCGGCTATTCATGGAAGTGGGTGACTCATTTAAACTAGTCGAGGTGACCAAGGATGCCTTGAGACTGAGATTATTTCCATACTCTTTAAGAGATAGAGCACGAGCATGGTTGAACTCCCTGCCGTCCGGATCCATAATTGCATAGCAAGAGTTAGTTGAACGTTTCTTAATGAAATATTTCCCTCTATATTTAACCACTAAGGTCCGAAATGAAATCACTTCATTTTAGCAACTTGATGAAGAATTTTTATATGAGCCATGAGAGCGATTCAAGGAGTTATTACGAAAGTGCCCTCATCACGACATTTCTTGTTGCGTTCAAATGGGGACTTTCTATATTGGTCTCAATATTCATACTAGAATGATGGTGGATGCTTAAGCAAATGGAGCTCTTCTTTCTAAGTCTTATAAAAATGCTTACGATATTATTGAAAGAATTACCAGGAATAACTATCAGTGGCCAACCAACCGAGAAGCCTCAGAAAAACGAGTAGCAGGAGTACATAAAGCGGATACACTTGCTTCTTTGGCAGCCCAGGTATCCTCTATGTCTTCTATGCTTAAGAACATAACTGCTAATGGTTTCAATGGTAATCTAACAGGTCAACAATTGAACCAGTTCGAGGATATTTCTTGTGAATACTGTGGAGATGGCCATTTCTTTGAAAATTGCCCATGGAATCAAGAGTCAAAATATTACATGGGAAATCAAAATTGGAATGTTCCACAATCAAATTATTACAACTTTTCATAGCAGAATCATCCAATTTCTCCATGGAGTAATCAATGGGCAGATCATAGCGACTTTTCTATGTCATTTCAACCAAATTATCTGTCAGAATATTCTCAACAAGTGCAACAACCCACACCAACTGAATCTTAAATTAATCTTGAGAATTTGCTGAAGGCGTACAGAGCGAAGAATGATGAACTAATCCAAAGCCAAGCAACAACATTGAAGAATTTAGGAAACCAAGTGCAATAGCTAGCCAATGAGCTCAAAAACATACCCCAAGGTATTTGGTTGAGTGATACAGAAATCTGAGAAGCACAGACAAAGAGCATTGCAAAACCGTCACTTTACAAAGTGGGAAGACATGGGAACCCAAAGCTGTCAAGGTTGAAGATAAGCCTATTGTAGCTCACAGCAAAGAGGAAGTTCAACTGAGTGTTGAAACTCCTATTCCACAAAAGTCAGATACGGTGATCCTTGATGAGGTAAACTCTAAACCAATTAGTTCTGATTACCTAACACCCTTGTCGGATACAGAAAAATTTCCACAAAAGAGTTGTCCGGTTAAAGCTAAGATTCCACCACTGTCATATCCTCAATGATTCCAGAAGCAGCAAAATGATACTCAGTTGAAAGAAATATCTGATGATGAGGTGACTTTTAATGACTTCGATACTGCTAAATCCCAAGATATAGTTGAAGACTGTTCTGCTATTTCGAATATGGAATCGCTGGCTTCTACAAAATTTGAGCTCAATTCTTTAGACGATCTGTTAGAACATATTCTACTGGAGGATTCACCAAGTGATGATGAAGACAAGGAATGTTTGGCTTGGTTAGAAGCTAATTCGAAGGAATTCACTCAAGAAGTTCCACTCGAATCATTAGAGTTATCATCTCAAGAATATACGCAACCAAATTCATTGATTGAAGAGCCAGCTAAATTGGAACTGAAGATTTTGTCTCCTCATTTGAAATATGACTCTTTGGGTCTGTCTTCGACTTTACCTGTCATTATTTTAGTTGAGTTCACCAAATATCATGAAGAAGAGGCACTTGTGATTTTGGAAAGGCATAACAAGGGTACTAGATGGATTATTTCACATATTCGAGTCACGGGTTAGAGAATTTGTAGGAATTACAGGAAGTTAAACAAGGCCACCAGGAATGATCATTACGAGTTTTCTTTCCCTAATAAGATGTTGGACAGATTTGATAGGAAAGAATATGATTACTTCCTAGATGGTTATGGTTGGTATGACAAATGGCCATTTGACACCACCATAGTCAATGACGATCCTGAATAAAATGGAGGGAGTTCTCTTCACTTTCTTTATCATTATTTTATATTTTTAGTTTTTTTTCTCATTTGAATAAAATGGTAAACTTAGATAAAATTTTCTTTGGTTCATTACATTAATTAAAACTCTATCTAGGAGATTGAGACTTAAACGGGACCATTTGTGACCTCTCCAGTCTTTCCTAGGAGTTTAATTTAACGTAATTTTTTGAAAAATATTCTTCTTAGTAAGCCAAAGAATTTAAGTATTTGTTTTGTTAAATAAAGGGTCAACTTTTAAGCCAAGCATTAATTTCAATCTACTTTCAGTACAGGAGCTTAGGATCCAAAAAGGAGCTGCCATCTAGGAGATTGAGACTTAAACGGGACCATCTGTGACCTCTCCAGTCTTTCCTAGGAGTTTAATTTAACGTAATTTTTTGAAAAATATTCTTCTTAGTAAGCCAAAGAATTTAAGTATTTGTTTTGTTAAATAAAGGGTCAACTTTTAAGCCAAGCATTAATTTCAATCTACTTTCAGTACAGGAGCTTAGGATCCAAAAAGGAGCTGCCATTAGGCTTAAGACACTTCTAGGAAAGGAAATATTCAACCATTTTTCGCACAAATCTATAGCCCTTACCTTGCTCTACCTCTACTCCTAAGTAGCCTAATAGTGCATCTCACTTAACCCCTTAATGTTGTAGCCCTTAACTCCCTGAATCACCACCCCAAATACCTTCATTCAAAGTCACCAATTACCGCACCTAAACTATCCTTAAAACTGCCACCCTCTTCAACTTTAAACCTTACCCTCAGTTACTCACCCACCTGCCCAAAACTGAAACCACCCTTAACAAATTTCTTAAAGTTTGACGCTAAGAGTCCATTTATCTAGCACCATTCCACGAAGTGAACAGTTTGGTATAATGGCTATGATGTAACACATGTAGTTCCAGTAACAAGATTACTAGAGATACTCAAAAATACGAAATGACTCAATCAAAGATGCATTTAAAATATATATTTCATAACCCGTTTATTTTTGTGCCTGGATTTCTAGACTTTATACTTGAACCATGGACTCCAATGTCGATGAAGGAAAAAGATGAGTCAGATTCTGAGGGATCTACAAATAAATAAAAATAGGGGACCTTTACTTTATTTCATTTTCTTCCCTGGGTTATTTAATGTTTTAGGATTAGGTTCTATTATGATTTTTATTTTCGCATAATAAAACAATAGGTGGAAATCATAAATAAAAATGAACAAGTTACAAAGTACAAAGTGTGGCAATAGATATTTATACATGTCTAGGATTGGATCTAGAGAGAGCTTGGTACTTAAGCAATCAAATTGGCTCACCTCCTATTTTCTAGAATCCTACCTGGTGTATAGTATCTATTCACTTCTAACAATGAGGACATTTTTCGGGGGACTAAAAAATTGAAATTATTTCTTCTCAGAATAAATTTTTCTTTTAATTATGATTAGGATATATTTTGTTCAAAAATTTGAAATTTTGTTAAGTATGCTAAACTTCAGTATGAATAAAATTCTATTATTTCAATATTTGCTATGTTGGTTGAATTATGACATAAATGTACTCTTAATAAAGCATGCAAATAATACCATAAAATTTTTAGTTCCTTAAGAAAGTTAGGCATGCATGAAAATTTAAGTCTCTAAAATTGACTTAGTAGTTTCTTAAGGCGAAATCCTAGGAAGCATGGAATGTTGAAAATGATTTAGGCAACTTTTGTTTGGACCATTTGAGCCTTTCAAGCCGACCTTGATGAAATTTTATCCCTTGAAACCCAACTTTGAGACTATATGGCCTAATTTTATTTGAACCCTTACAATATTTAGCCATCACTTTTCTCTTAATTATTTTTAAATTTGTCCCAAACACTAGACTCAGTACTATTTAGAACATTCTTTGAAAATAAGTTTGGGGAAGTTGACAAGAAGTATCAAATGCTCAAAAAAATTTTGTAGTACATACAGTAAAATGTTTGTGAAAAAAAAAAGAGCATATGTACTTGAAAGAAAATATATGTACAAAAGAATATGTGAAAGCAAAGTAAGTTGGTGTATTGAAGGTAATTATTCCGAAGGTCCAATTAAAGCTAAGTCTAGGATTTTTAGCCTAAATTTATCTATCTTTTACCTACCCCTAGCCTAGCCACGTTACAACCTTTTTAAAGACCTAATGATTCAACCTACATTAGTGGAGAGAAATTGCTATGTTCAACATACGAAGGCATAAGTTAAACTTAATTATTGCAGCTTAATCTTGAATAAGGGAATAAAATCAAATAGGTAGGGATTTAACATGTCTTTATTAGGAAGCATTTAGTCTATTTTTGTTATCATAAGAATTATTGAGATTAATTTGAATGATATGTATACTTAAGTAGCATAATTATCAAAATTCTTGTTCTTGAGCATAAATATGCTAAATTCATAATTTTGAGAAGAATGTTGTTCTGAAGGAATTTTTCAAAGGTGTCTCCGAGAAATTCTTTCCAATTTGTGAATTACTCAAGACGAGCAATGAATTAAGTTTGGGGGTGTGGAAACTCGAAAATATACACACTTTTTCATGCCCTTTTTAACTCAAATTCATGCAGTTTCGATAAAATTAAATATATAATTATTATAAAATAATTAAATTGTACTTAAATTATGAACATGTTGAATTTTAATTAATTCTATAATAAATTTTGATTAATTTTGATCATTTTCGACAGATTTGCACAAAGGGCGAAAATTGGCTCGGCAGAGACTGCTAGAAGCACAAAATCGAGAAGCGATTTTTGAAGCATCAAGGGAAAATAATTTTTTAGCCTAGGACGGTCCAAATTATGTATATTAATTCATAATATAATTAGTTTTAATTTTAATCCAATTTAATTTAGGTTAAATAAATTATTATTAATTATTTACGAAAAGCGACTCAGTTGAGCTGAACCGAGAAAACTGATCCAACCGAGCACTGGGCAGCCCAAAACCGTCCCAAATGCTGACCTAATGATTTGGATGATTATTTGTCTTGCAAAATGGCCCTTGAAGACTCCTTCAAATTTCATTCAAACCCCTCTAGTATTCATGCCTTTCAAGATTTGCCCCTACCTAAAATTAGCATGTTTAAAATCTTCAAACATGCCACATGTGTGGCCAGCCACGGGGGGAGTCTTTGATTGCTGATTTTGGCTATTTTTAGCAGCCTTCTCAACCTACAAATACCCCCTTGGCTGCTCACTTCAAACATACCATAACTATCTCATCTCTTCTCTTCTCTCTCAACTTTCTCTCTTTATTTTTCCATCTGTTTTCCTTTGTCCTATTGCTGATTTCACCTCTTGAAAAAGAGTCGTTCATCCATCATTTGGAGCAGCATTCAAGTGTTTATAGAAGTCGGTTCGACAAGAACAAGTGAAGAAGGAAGAGTGGAGCAACCCAGCCAAGCCACGGAGAAACACCGAATTTGCTTCTTATTCCCTATCTTTTTAAATTCTGTTGTTGTTATGATGAACATGTCTATGAATATTTATGTTGATATGATTTATTTAATTAATATGGCTTAAATCTAATTCGTGTTAGGTTGATTGCATTTCGTCTTCTTAATTTATTAAAATTGTATTTGTGTTGTTATAGGCATCGGTAAGATGTTTGATTAAGTAAAACCATGACTAAGTTATTCTTGCATTACAATTGTGAGGTAACTAATGAATTAATTATTTAAACGGATTGAAATTATAATTAATTGACACGATACTTAATGAGTTCATGCTTAATCATCTAAGGTAGCTAAGGGTTAAATTAGCAACGGTATCAAGCGATACAATTGCCTTGCATAACATGCAAGATTATTGTAGTTAAACTATTTCAAGGTAAAAATACATTGTTACCTCACGTAATCTTTTATATGCTTATGTGATTAAATTAATTTTTTGAATTAGCATAGAGATATGTACAAGAGATTATTTTAATTTCATAAGTATGTACGTGCATTAACACATTTGCCTATTAAAGTTTGTTTAATCGGTTGAATTGACATAGAGATATAGTCAAGAGATGAATGGATCTTTGTAGGTGAGTATGTTCATAAGTTAGCAAATTACCGATCGAGTTGTCGTGGATTTATTCGTAACAACATAAACATGAGCTTAATATTTCTAAGTTAAGAAATGTAATTAATCTAACACAATTATGTCATCTTGATTTAAATCATCTTTTGAAATCGTGCATTAGAACTTTATTTTATTTTATTTATTTTTACTTTGTTTTATAACTTTTAATCAACTTTCAAATCAAAATATTTTCTCCACCAAAGTGTTTTAAATTATATTCATAAATAATTCTTTTCACAGTCCCTGTGGGTACAATAACTCGACATTTACTTGTCATTTTATTACTTGTTGCGATTGTGTACACTTATATATTTCCGTCGATCCAACTCTCAGCTGATTGGAACTGACGATTTTCTACCTAATTCTTGTTCGTAGTTCTGGCAATTATATGTTCTGGTTAAAAGTCAGCCACATTGTATTCTCTGATAAGAAAACGACCCCATTCTCGGTGTCACGCACTTCATCGTCGTAATATATAATAGCATTAATCCATCAACTCATTTTTAACCAAATAATCTGTCGGGAGACATTCGAAACAAAAACATCATGCTAAAAGTGAGTGCTGCAACTAAAAATGAACAAAAATTAATGCATACTTTTACCCAAATTACGTCATTGCTCTAACTTATAAGCACTCCACAAACTTCTCTTCATCTGATCTCCTTAACAACTTTTTATTGGCTCGTAAATGACATATAGTTCGAGCCTAAAATATGTTTTATTTATAATCAGGGACAAACTACAAGTTCATTCTGAAAATTTTCCCCCTTGTGGGGGTTGAAATTTGTAGAGGGAAAATTCTCCAAGCAAGATACACTATCAACAAAAGTATTGAAAGCATGTCCAGCTAGAAGCAGTTCAAGCTGACATGGTACTTAAAAAGCTTTCAGCTAGACGCACTTTTAGTACTTTTGCTGACAGTGCATCCTACTTGTAGCGTTTTCCCTTTACAAATTTCAACCCCTACTTGGGATAGAAAACCCATCATATATCCCAAGATATATTTTCAGAACCCATCCCGTCAAAATTAATGCACTGTCGTAAATAATTTGCTAAAATATCGGATCAAACTAGTATTAAAAATGTGCAAAAATTTTAAAACTAATATTTCATTCCAAACGAGTACTCTGAGTTTCGATGAAAATATGTTGTTTTCAAATTTTGAATGTAATTATTTAAAACCCTAAACAACCCTATATTAAAACAATAAACCCTAACCCTAATAAAGAAAACCTTAATGCTGGAAGACGCACCTAGGAAACGCTTTCAGCTGGAAGCTTTTTCAGATCACCTGTCAGAAAACGTGTCTTCGTAGGAGCATTTTCCTAACAACAAACTGAAAACACGTCTACGTGGAAGCGTTTTCAGTTAACAACACTAAAAACACGTCCACCTAAAAGCATTTTTCTGATTTACACTTGAAAACGCGTCTGCGTGGAAGCGTTTTAAAAAAAAAACCTATTCATGTAATTATTCCAAAAAAATAGCTTAATCAGGTAAATTTAAAAAAGAAGAAGCATTTTTTGGTAATATAGTAATGGGTTACTTTGTCCTCTTTATAATATTAGTTTTTTAGCAGGTAAATATAATAACAATGCTCTGAAATATTTACCATTTTACTATTCTTTCACAACATACAACGGATACTAGATTACAGTTAAATTGATAAAATAATTAAATATTGTGGGTTAAATTTATTAAATTAATATTAAATTGATATAAAGCTTAAATTTTAAGAATTAAATTTATTATTATACTAATAAAATATGTATAGACAAAAAAATATTTGTTCTTTTTTACACAAAACTTAAAACATTTCAGCACATTTGAATTCAGGTCTTCCTGTATCGACAACAATGTTCATTCCAATCAAACAATATTTAACTATTGTAATATATATATATATATATAATAGGCTTTTTTTCTTATATTATTACATTAATAACCAAACAAGTGGTAGAGAAATTAATTTTGTGAATAGAGTACTGAAGCTCTACTTAGCTTTCTCTCATGTGTCTATGTATATATTTACAAGCTCAAAAATTTTCACAGGTGTTGAAAACTTTATAGTTATTTTCTATGTATAAGATTTAACCACAGACGAAGTTGAGATGAGGCCAGAAAGCAGGCCAACGAGGAGGGCACTGTTATACGTGCTTGGTTCACTCTGTTTCACATTGTCTCGAGTATCAGAATAGGAATCATTCAAAGAAGGGCCGCCAACAAGTGCTCCAACAGCTATATTTGGATTCGGGTCATCTGAATAAAGCCATTTGAACCCGTCTTGGCAGCTGGTGTCGGCATTCACCGGAATTGAAGATCCCCTATGGTGTACATAAAAGGGGTACCTACTACCATAACCAACAAGATAGCTCATCTTCATGGGATTTTCTCCCAGAACATAATCTGCCTGAAAAATGCACATACATACACACATTATTTAAATCCAAAGTTGCATCCGTTTTGTGAACTGTTCGTATAATATTCGTTTATTAAGTTTAATAAACGAGTATGAATAAATTTTTTATATTCGTTTAATAAACAAACGAACACGAAAAGAGGTGTGTTCGGTTCGTTTATGTTCACGAGCAAACTCATTTATTGACTCGTTTATAAGCTCGTTTATGACTCGTTTATTTATTAATGATATTTTTATAAAAATTTCATTAAATATATTAATAAAATTATATTGGTTTGTATTTTTTTCATTTATAATATAATTATTAATATTTATATTTGACTTTTTATATCTAAACAATATATGTGTACGTATATATGTATTTATTGTTTGTTTGTTTGTTTATTATTTATTAACATTGTACGTGAATATGTTCAATTATATATTCATGAATATGTTGGTTTAATATTTGTGAACATATTCAATTAAGTTAAATGAACATGTGCGAGAATATTAAACAAATAAACATGAACACACATAATTTTAAATAAATGAACATGAACAAAAATTTAAAATTCTTAATGAACACAAACTGAATACGAACAAACTCAAAAATAAACAAACAAATATGAACAGAGACTTGTTCGTTCAAGCTCAGTTGGTTTACACCCCTACACATATCAATCATCCGGCACAATGTTTCCTTTGCCACCAAGTTTCGGTTTACCTGGGAAATAGCGAAGTTGCGAAGATCGTCTGGCTTGTATGGATTCCCACTGCAATATAGTGTTTCGGTTTGCGAAGTGAGCATGTAATCGCTGTAAAGTACAGCTAGGAATGCAGAAGCCACTGCATGCTGCAATGGGTTCCATTCTGTGATCCATATCAAGCCACCTGCAATGAAGGAATACTATAAAGATAGGCTGCTGTAAACATACTACCAGAGTTTAAACACAGTAGTAATAGCTATGGAAGGAAGCCTAAAAGCTTATGATGAAGAGACTTGGTTGCAAGCATGGAACCTTTGCCTTGATGGGTTTAAATTGATTATCAAAATTATTTAGGAAAGTTACCATCTGTTCTTCTTGATGTGGCAGTTGGTGAATCTGGTAGAAGACCACACATGACAAGCTCAGCTGTTTTCCTATACATTTGGAGATCTAAGTTCTCGACGGTCGGCATGTCTTTGGCACCGAAAAAGATTATCCTGGAGAGTAGGACCTGTAACAAACATAGACAAATAAGATGATGGTGTTACCATCACCAATTTTTGCATCATGATTTATACCTGAGTTCCAGCAAGCTTGTCATCCCAACTGAACCAAGTTGTAATCTCCATATTGGCAAAACGTTGCCCGTTTAGCTCGGTTACGTATCTCAAGTACGAATCGTCTCGTGTAGCATGATAGAGCCATGAAGCAGCCCACAGCAGTTCATCTCCATATCCTGTGGAATTGTAGAATCCCTGCACTTGAGGAATACTGATGCTGTAAGAAGCTCTATAAGTATCAGCAAAAGTGAAGAGTTGCCTAGCATGCGTAAGGAGCGAACTCGAATAATCAGGGTCGTTTTCCTTGAAAACCAGAGAAGCCGATGCCAGAGCAGCAGCTGTTTCCGCCGCCACTTCAGTTCCGGGGAAAGATGTATTAACCTGTGTTACAGGCCTTCTTTCTGTCATGGTTTCAGGTCTTTCCCAACATTTGTGGTCCAATCCCGGATCTCCCACCTTTAACCGCACAAAAATACATATTATGTATCAGTTGGATGCCAAATTGCGTATGAGAAATAAATTACCTGGAAATAAAGCACGTTCTCAGAAGGATGTGAATTGATAAGGTAATCTGTGATCCACCTAAGAGAATTATATGCATATCCGATTTGCTTCACAGCATTCATTTGACCACCATACTCAAGAATCGACCATGAAAGCACTGTGGCAGTGAATGCCATTGGGAATCCAAATTTCATTGCATCCCCAGCATCATACATTCCTTTTGATAAATCCAAATTCTCTTCACTCCCATCTTGCAGCCCCGAGTCTCCTCTCCAAGGAATCCTATTATCCACTAACTTGCCAGCTGCAAAAAGGCAAAAACAAAAATACACTCAAGTGCCAAGAAGGTGAAAAAGAGAACAAGTTGATCAAATGAGGATACATTTTTGTACGTCAAAGAATTGAAGAGCTAGTTCAAGAGCATCGGCATATTTCTTGTTGATGGGGTGAGCTTCATTGTTCTTGGAAAAATGCAAGTACTTTAAAATCGTGAGTGCAGCTGCTGTTACTACAAGAGCTCCGATTAGTAAAACCAGAAAACACCAGATAGAGGAGCCCCTGTCCCTGGGGTTCGAAGCTTCGGCCTGCTTCCCTCCCATTTCAGCCTCTGAAATCCGCTTCATCTGCTTAGGCAAAGCTCTATTATTTCACCCAACAAAAAAGACATGGAAACGAATATTCGGCACAGAGAAAGTAATCCAAGTCGGTCCAGAGCTCTAAAAAGGAAACAAAAGGGAGCTTTGAGGGGTGATGAGACGACTGAATGAAGACAAAGTTGGAGTACGTTGATTCTTGTTCTACTACTTATACTAGGTAGAGAAATGCTTGATAAATTCGATACATGAAAAGCGGCTGAGTGAGATACGCCATCGGATGGGTGAGGTTAGAGTCGAAATGGAGCATCAGGATGTAGCCGAAAGGATGATACCGTTTTAGAGAAACGGACAACGTGGCAGGTGGGGAAGCAGGAGGACTAAGGGCAGACTGTCGACTTGTCGTTTGCTTCAAAAGAAGATAGGGGAGAAGACGATCATCTGTGCAACAAAAATTCCATCTCATGTCATCAGCTTGGATAAAATAGAAAACGGAATCGTTGATGGAATTGTTCCCATGAGGATACAAACATTGTGAAATTGGATATTGTAATAACGGGATTTTAATATCAAATTTTGATATAAATTATGAAATATGTATTTAAATTTAAATGTAATTGTAGTAATGAGGTAAGAATAAAAATAATATTAAAATATCATGTTAAAAATGAAATATGATATTCATTTTATGAAATTATTAAAAAATATGTAAAATTGTAATTTTATTTAATAAAATCAGGGATAAATTTTGATTCACAGTTAGCACATAATATCTATATACCATCAATGCACTATAATTTACCATGTCATTAATAAGCAAAATATTAAAAAAAAATTGAAAGACTTTCTAAAAAATACTTAAAATTTTATTTAAAAGTAATTATAATTCATCATATTCATCTCTTAATAACAATACTGAAGTTTTAACATGAGGTTCTAAAAATCTTGAAAAGAAACTTTATATCAAATGAATTTGGTTCTTTTTTATTATTATTACTATTGGTGCAATTCGATTTTATTAGCAGAATAAATTTGAAGGTATGATTTTATTACTTTGTTTAAATTTAGTTTATATGATTATGAATTTTGAAAAATTTATGAATTGTTTTAAAGTTTAAACTCTTTTAATCCTTGAACAAGTACTTTTTTAAAATATAGTTCTAATTAATATTCATTGAAAGTGTTAAATTTGATGGGGCAATAACTTTAAAAATAAAGTTTTAATATTCATATTATTGATAAGTTTCTTTGAAAAAAAATTGTTTAAGATAATTACCTCTCGCTTCAGCTAATATATATAAAATTTCATATAAATTTCAATAAAAATTTTAAAATTTTAGTTAATTATTCAATTCAATTTAATTTTAATTCTAAATCCAAATCTTAATCCTATAAATTTCAATAAATGTTTTAAGATTTAATCGACCGTAGAGCATTTTTCTTTTTATGTTAATACATGAGTAAGGTGAGAAAATTATAAATGGAGAATTATAATTATTAAATAAAATTTTAAGTATTTATTAGGAAGTCTTTCATTTTTTTTAATATTTTGTTAATTAATGATCTGACAAGTTGTGATGTATTAACTGTACATATCATAATTTTTTATAAATACTTTAATTAATTGTTTTAAATTATTTATTATATTAAATTATAATTATTTTTAATTACTTTTTATAATTAATTATTTTTTATAACATTGTCAATTATTATTTTCATAAATAATAATATCATACTTGGATAATTTTTAAGGATAAAAAAAAAATCATATATAAAGGTATGATTATATTTGTGAAAGCAATAGTCTTTTTTTTTTCTTTTGAAAAGTAATGCAATAATCTTCCTGGTTCTCTGTATCTCCATTGGAGGCTTTGGCTCCAGCCAAAGGATTGTAGCTTCAGTGCGTTTTGGCCTCTTTTACTGCATTGGATTACTGCAGTGAGAGTGAGGAAAAAATTTGGCCTCAACGTGCTACGGACGAAAACATTGAGTTCGATTTAGAGGCGTTTATAGGCCGAATCAGATTAAGTTCGGATCAGATTTAAACATGATATTAATATACTTTATGATTAACCAAGTCTGGCTCAGTTTGAAATACGGGCTTAAAATTTTATCTAAACTCGTCCATATTTGCAAATCACTAGCACAAACTCATTTTAAGCTCACTCATATTATTTTTTATTTTTAGAAAATATATTTATATTATATTATTTTAACATTTAGTAATTTTATAATTTTTTATTTATTAAAATTTTTTATATAATCATCTTAATATTATTTAATATTTATATTAGAGTAGTATTATATATTTAGTATAGGTTTATTTTTTAATGTGTTCTAAATTACATAATATATAAAAAAATTATCATATAAACTATTATAAACTTAAAAACAAGTTGGGTTTGAGCCTTAAATTTTTAAGCTCAGGTTCGAATCATATATTAAACAGGCTTAAATTATTTGGCTAAATCTATTTTTCAGATCTTAATATTTTTATCAAAACCCTTTTAAATTTTAAATGAATTCGAGCAAATAACTCATGAACAGTTCTAATTAGGCTCAGTAAATTCAAGTTTAATTTCAAGCTCAAATTTTATATTTGAGGTTTAGAGTATATATTAAGATTAAAGGTAGTAATTTGTTATTATAAATATTATAAACTTATTATAAATATATAATATAAAAAAGAAAAAAAAAAAGTTGGTAGGTTGGTGAGTTATTAGAATTGCAAAGTGAACTCTTGTACGAAGAGGTCTTGGGTTCAGCCGTTCAGCACAATGAAAATAATATCAATCTTGTGCTCACGATGCTCACCCGACGCAGCCTGGTCCAGTTGAGTGGTGATAGTTCGTAACAGTTGGGGGGTCAAAGACAAAGTAGCCCTTCCACCAAAGACCTCTCATAGAAACAACTCAATCTTGCCTCATTGCTAGAGATGGATTCCGAAGTAGTTCCGATCACAGCCTCCATTTCCTGGATTCGGAGGGTTTTCTTTTCCTTTTCTAGTGTTTCCATGTGGCAACTTCCAAGCTCTTTCTGCATCTCCTCGATTTCTTGAAGAATTTTCCTCTTGTCTTCCTCTAGGGCTGAACATTGCTTCACTAGTTGCAGTGCCTCAATAATTTGATCCAGTCTCTTACGGAGCCAACTAACTCGCAACTTCAACGATTCCAAATCTGAAACACTTGCAAGCATGGAGCGGAGCTCAGGTTCTGTTAAATCTTCCAATTTCGCTGCTTGTAGTTTCTGGATGATCCCACAGGCGATCTCCAGGAGAGACGAACGGCACTGCGTTGAGTTCAATGAGCAGTCGGTAACAATGTCCCCGTGTTTCAACAGAACCGCTTTAAGGATTGGTGCTAGCTCCGCTTTTACCGTATATTCTCTCACTGTCATTGGATCAGGACCCACGGTGAGAAACGTAATGGCATTATGGTTTGGAGAGTCACTGTTTGTGGTATTGGAACCTTTGCTTTTACATCCTTTCTCCTGCTTTGTATTGTTACCGCCTTCTCCTTCTTCAGGTTTTGAAGTCGCCTCCGATGCCTGATGGATTCAAATATAGAACAATTGTTACAAAGCGGAAAAGCAATGAAACTAAATATGATTATATTTTTTAAATTATAAAGTCTGGTTATGCCTGTGAAATTGAAAATATATGGTATAATTGTAGTTTTAATCTTTCAAACATGTGGAAATTTGAGATTTAATATCTCTATTTTAATTTGACAAATTTGGTTATTTACTTTTATTAGGTTGGTAGTAGATTCAAATTGATATCATTGTTAATTTTTGCCTTTAAAGTGATGATTTAAATTTTCACTTAGACGGATACAGTTAAGGACGCTATCAATTTAGATCTATTAATAATATTATTAGATTAAATGTCCAAATTATGTCAAATTAAAGAGATTTAATCCCAAATTTCAGTATGGTAGAAGGACTAACACCAAAATTAAACCAAATAAACATTAGCAATCTATGCAGATTAAAACATGCATAGGACAACTACAAAATTCAGAACAAAATAGGAACAGTAACTGCTATTATTTTGAGCTTGAATTTCCATGAAATTTCCTTATTCTAATCCCAAAAATGCCAATTTCCAATAGCCAATAGGATGCTTGAAACCTGACATTGAAAATGTCTTTTTTCCCAACGCTAAAGTCATTTTAAAATGCAGACAGGGCCGAGAAAAGGCAGACACTGCAAAATAAAATAAGGGGAGGGACCAGTTTGGGTGGTGGCAGTGAACTGGTGATGTCTCTTTATGCATTCAGACATGCTGCTTTATTTGACACTAATACATGGGCTCACCTACTTTCATATGTAAGCCCTTACATCAAACGATGATGTAATGACAACTATGATTCAATGCTTTACTTTCTTGTTTTTCTTGCATTGCCCCTACTCCTCTTTTTCTGGCAGCTTAATACATCAACATGAGTTGGTTGGAGATTAAGTTACCTTGCTTTCCAGGAGCTCAATAAGGCCCTCCAGACAAGTTTTGGGATCTTTGGACTTCATTAGTTCACCTGCAATTTCGGCTGGGGAAACATTGATCTCTCCTATAATCTTTTCTATACGAGAGAAGAGATTGTGGTTCAAAATGCCGAGATAGTTGACCGCGAGTTGCTTGAAGGTAGAGGCGGTGCTGTAAGACAAGCATATGTGCTTGTCCATGCGACCGGCTCGCAACAGCGCAGGATCAATTTTATCCTTGTAGTTGGTGGTGAAAACAATGATCCTCTCGTCTCCGCAGCACGACAATAGGCCGTCGATGGCGTTCAGAAGTCCAGAAAGTGTCACCTGATGACATGACAATAACACAAGTTAACAGCCTTCATATGGTCATATTCAAGATTCAAGTTGATGAATTACCTGGACATGCGGATAACTCGCGGTTGGGTCCCCTGCATCTCTGTTCTGTAATTTGACTGTACAATCAATATCTTCGATCACAAGAATGGAACGATTCGACACATGAAGCAACAAGTACTCAAGAGAGGAGTCCGAGTTGACTGCTGATAAGTTCAAGTTGTAAATATCAAAGTTGAGATGATTTGCCATGGCTGCAATCAAACTTGATTTGCCTGTTCCAGGGGGACCATATAGCAAGTAACCACGCTTCCACACTTTCCCAATTTTCTTATAGTACTCCTTGCCATTAATAAAGCTGTCAAGATCCTCCATAATAGTCTTTTTGAGGTCACCATCCAAGGCTAATGTATCAAATGTCATAGGATGGTCTAGATTGACAGCACTTGAGCTCCACCTTTCACGCCTCACAGTGTGAAACTTCACCATCCGATTCCGGTCTTTCAGTTTCTTGGCCGTGTTGATGATGTGAGGAATATACTTGCTCTTTACCATCTCAACATGATTCTTCTGAAAACTAAGCTCGTACCACCTCGATTCAGATGTGTGTTGATTATTAGTATTCGTGTTGACATCAGCGTTGTACTTCCACTTCAAGGGAACATCATGAAATATATCCACGATCTCTGAGTGTCTATCGAGGCCGAACGTGAACTTCCTTACTTTCTCGCTCTTGCCTACTGTGAGACGCTTCGGGAAACCTTCGGCAGCTGAAGCAGACAGCACATGGCTGCCAAGGTATTCCATGGTAGCCTGGAAAATATGGTTGCTCGATCCATCATGTGATTCTTCGATAACCAAGGTGAATTCCGATGAGAAACGGCGGATGAAACTCCACAAATAGTCTCTTATTTCCTTGGGGATGAAGTCATTGAATGTGCTGCGGATAATAGTGAAAGTAGCCAAAATTGACAGTGTCGATGCCATAGCAACTTTTTAGCCTCTTGATTTCCTCTCATTGGTAGCAACTCTTTCTTTTAATCCATTTTATAGTGAAGTAAAACCAGAAAAGGGCTCTTATTTTTAATTCAACCACTGCTTTTCTGGTTTATGACAGAGAAATTTCCTTGTCAAATTTGAACGCTTAAAAATTGAAAGAAAAGGACATAAAGATCCTACATTTCCCATGTATTTGAAACTCTATCCACGCAATAATACATAGGGTGTAAGCCTCACCCACACAAACACTCACCACAAAAAAAGTTAATCATTGTTGGGGGCCACAGATAGCATGATTTTGGCAAAAAATAATGGAGGTAGCTGTTAAAGTCAGTGGACTGCAATGTATTGGAAACTCATGCTTGGAAAATTAATGGACAAATAATAGACCAGCTGCCTTTTCCATGTAATTTCTGTGTTACAGTGTCTCTATTTTCAGTTGAAAGCTCAAGTCTTGTCCTTCGGGGATGAATGAAAGGATGTTACTTAAAACACAAGGATGTTACTTAATAATATCGACTTGACTCCCAGTGTAGCAATTAAACAATGAATATGAACCTGTTTGTTTTTGGAATTAAATAATATGGTTTCAAAAATAAATTAAAAGATGCCATTATCATGTCTATAAGACACCAAATAAACAACAAAACCTAGCATTATTAGAAAAGACATGAAAAGAGGCAAACTTTTATTCAGAGCATTTAAAAAACACAAACTGTCTACTTATGTATAAATTAAGTGTAAACTATCTATTTAGTGACTTAAATTTTAGGGAACTTTTATTTTTGTCATAAAATATGAAATTCTTGCAATTTTATCTTCTAACTTTTAAGGCACTTTCATTTTAGTAATTAAAAAGTTGAATTTTAACTACGGTTAACTATATTTTCCATATCATGTTTACACTTTCATTTATTTCACCCAAAACAAAATCTTTTTTTAAAGTATTGATTAGAGTGAAAAATTAAAAGATTAAAGTGGAAAAAGATAGAAACTAAATTATACTTGTTTATCCTCTGTCAAAAGTTCTAAATTTTTTTTTTCAATATTAAAATTTCAATTTTCAAACATCAAAAGCAATTTTTTTATCTCTTAATAGTGTTTGTTACTATAATATTAAAATTAATTTAATTAATTAATCTAATCCCCTTTTAAAATTTTAAATTTTATTTTATGTTTCTAAATTAAAATCAATTAAAATTAATCATCTTTAATAATTGTCTACAAAACTCAAATTTGTTTTTAATATATAATCTTAACTCTTCCATACTAAGTAAGAGCAAAAAAATCCTTGCAAATAATTAATTTAATTAATTTTATTTTCCATGTTGGACAAAATTCATAAATTTTTTATCGCTTATTTACCCAAATGAAGAACAAGCAATTAATATAATTAATTACAGATATTTTTCTTTGCTTTTAGCTTAATAAGGAATATTCGAGATTATATAATAAAAAAATTAAGTTTCATAAAAAATTATTAAATATGAGTTATTTAAGTTGATTTTGTTAAGGGTAATTTGAAAATATAAAATTAAAATTAAAATTTAGAAGAAGATTAAATTAAGCAATTTCAATATTATAGTAACAAATTAGTTGACATTATCCATGGATAAAAAGCTTTCAACAATTTATTTAACTTATTTCAACATTTTGAAATTTCAAATTTAAAATTTTAATATTAAAAGAATTTATTTCACCCAATCAGTATTAAAAAAAAAGACATTTTTAAGAAACATCAAACTCCTTGAATATCAAATATCTTATTTATGAGAACCTTGATCACGTTAAAAGTCTTAATACAATTCTTGCTTGGCTTGATTTTTACATGGTATGTCTTCAATAATGAGCTTCTAAAAGTCCTCAAAGGTAAATAATTAAAAACTCAAACAATTTTGGTCAAAATGTCAACTAAATAAAGAAAATTACAACAATGCTTTCAAAATTAAATCGAAGATTAAACTAGCCAAACCAAACCATCAAATCCCAATTCAATCGTCCAACCAAGCATTGAAAGAATTAAAAACCACAACCTTCATTGTATTTGAAGATTGAAGAAGCTAAAAAGCTTGAAAATTGAAGGAGTTTAGCAGCTAGCTTTGTACAAACACCCAATGTCTATAAAATTTAAAAAATACCAATTTCTTTCATGATATTTGGTTAGGCGAATGGAATAACACTCCCCTTATTCATTGAATGGTAAATTATTTAATTTTTTTGGTTGAAAGAACTATTTATTCAATGGAACAATTATTATTTTCTTATTCCTCGTCCTCCTGTAATAATATTACCAAAAAATGACAATAACAAAATAAAATATTTTAATACAATTTAATATCAAAATAAAAAATATTTTAATATATATTTAAATATTATTCTTTTGATAGAAAATATTATTCTTTAATATTAAATTAATGTGAAAATACATTAAAATATTAAAAGGTATTTTAATCATTCGAGTTTTTTTTTTTGCTATTACATTTTTATTCCTCCTAATTAAATGTACGAATACTATTATAATACCCATTTTATTCTATCTATCTAAATCACTGTTATACTTATTCAATTTCATTACAGTCCTATTCGGGTTGTTCTTGGTTTCTCAACGCTTTTAGAACCAGTAAGCATTCATTACAATTTAGATTGAAGCCTCAACTTTCTTTAAAAATGGGTACTAAAAATAAATGAAGACATTGGAAAGAAAAAACATCCTTGTAGAGAGAGTCAAACAAAAAAAAAACTCTACAAAAATAAAAAGCCTTGCCAACCTGCCTTTATCTCTTCAAAGTCCATCAATTTTGTATCCCTTATATTCCACTTTTCTTTCTATTTTTCTCTCCATATACCATCATATTCTTTTTTTTTATCACTCTTCTCTCAATCTTTCTCTCGAAATACCATTATTTTCTTTTCTTCTTTCAACTATTCTTTATTAGTGTTTTTTAATGGCATAATTGCATAAAATACCCTCAATGTTTAGGGGTTTTTGGTTTTGTGTCATTGGCCTTTTTTTTATTGACACCATCAACGTTATGATTTTTTCAGAAATCAACCCAATTTTGACGGTAAATGTGAGTTGACCATCAGTTAAGCACCGATCAATGAAGTAAGCCTATGTTACGTCATAGATGACGTCATTTTTTTCATTTTTTTTCCATTTTCTTTCTTCTTCTCCCTTCCTCTCTTCCCAAGCCCATACCCAGATTCATTCCCTTAAGCATAAAAACCCCAAATTGCCCGCATAAAGTCTCTTTCTCTCCACTCTCACCATCCCGTCGTTCCCTCTTGATATTCCGGGCCTCGCTCACATCCGAGACCCAATACGAATCCCCACCATTGCCGAATGGTTCGCCACTCGAGTCTGTCTCGATCGCCATTGAAAAATCTGAGCACATATCATAGGCTGCCGAAGGCCCCTGTAACAGCCCGGTTTTAGTTAAATCAGAACAGTGGTTTCGGAACCACAAATCTGATGTTGGAAAATTATTTTAATATTATTTTTAATATTTACAGCATATAATTTGATATGCGTGAGAATTTCGTGAGTTAATTTTATCGTTTAATTGCTCAATTTGAGAAAAAGGACTAAATCAAGTAAAATGCAAAAGTTGCATTCTACTTGTTAAAGGTGTCAAATAGCTTTGGCTTTTAAATATGATGGCCTTAAATGGTAATTAAACCATTTGAAACATTATTGGACTTATATGGACATATGATTAGGTGTTTTTAAATGTTTTATTAAAGGTTATTTAGATAATTTGATTATTAATATGATAATAAATAAAACAAACAAACTTTAATTGCTTTCATCTTCTTCAATTGTCGAATTCAAGAGGAAAGAATACCATTTTAGGGTTTGAAGGGTTCAATCATTGCTTAGCTCAATTGTAAGTTCATTTTTGTTCCATTTTTTATGATTTCTATGTTTTTGTAATCGTTGCAGCTCAATCTAGCTAGCCCGTACCTTAGATTTTGAAACTGTAATAGATTTTGAGAGTTGCCATTGTTGAATTCATGTGTTCTTTGATATTTAATGTTGAAATATGAATTTTTGATGATAGATTTTTATGTTTTGTAAAGTGATTTTTGATGAAAATGCATAATAGGGATTAAATTGTGAAATGTGCAAATTGAGTGGTTAAAATATGAAATAAATGGAATTTTTGGGCTGCTAGGGACCTATGAATAATTCGGCCAAGCTTGGATTTAGTGAAATTATGTGAATTTTGTGTATTTGTGAATTAGGGACTAAATTGATTAAATGTGAAAGTTTAAAGGCTAATGTGCAAATAAGCCTAAATGTATGTCGTGGACTAAATTGAATGAATGGTTGATTTAATAAGTTAATTTTGAATATATTTAGATCAAAACAAGAGGAATCCAGAATTAGATTGGGGGAAAAGCAAGGTTATCGAGTAGTCGATCCGATTTGTCGATTCCGAATATGAGGTAAGTTCGTATGTGGTAATTCATTATAAAAGTACGTTAAAAGCTTTAATATTGCATAAATTGTGATTCTGAGATTATGGATAATGTTCGAATTGTGAAAACGACTCTACGAATACACTCGATGATAAAAACAAAAAATGTGAAAGCTCGGTTGAACTTTATGAATAGATTTGGATACTAGTTTCATGTTATTATATGATAAGTTAAGTTGGCTTCAGGCCATGCATATCGGATGATTTGGCTTCAGGCCATGATAATTGTTCTTCGGATAAGTTTCCTTGATTTGGCTACGGGCGATGGTATAGGTACTTATTGTATAAGACTATTAAGTATCCAATTTCTATTCCGAATGGTTCAATGAGTAAATGAATGATGAAGTTGAGAAAGAGGTTAGTATGAGACGATACAGGTATGTACAAAACATATTTGAGTATTAAATAGAGAAAGTTAAATGAGATCATATTTAATCATGTTTTAAGACATGAGAAAGGTTTGTAGTTAATGAGAAATTGGTTGATTTAAATTTATTCAATGAATTAAGTTATTTACATATGAGCTTACTAAGCTATGAAGCTTACTTCCTGTTATTTTTCTATGTTTTATAGTGAATCAAGGCTAGTTCAGATCTGAAAGTCATTGGGAACATCATCGCATTGTCAGACATCTATTTGGTACCTTTGAGTTGTGTATATATGGTATATGGCATGTATAAGCTAGATGTGGTTTATATATTTGGATGTGGCAAATCGGCCTTACAAATGGCCTATTTTTGTCCACACGGATAGAGACATAGGTGTGTGTCTTGGTCGTGTGTGACACACAGTCATGTTATACGGCTGTGTGTCCCCTAATGTTGTTATTAAAATAAAGGCAGTATGCCCCACACGATCTCATACACGGGCGTATGACTGACCATATAGAACAAGTCAGTATACCCCCTAATTGGCACACGGCCTAGCACACGTACGTATGACATGGCCGTGTTGCATAAGTCAATATACCCTCCAGTTTTCACATGGTCTGGCACACGGGCGTGTCCTCGGTCGTGTGATACAAGTCAGTATGTATGCCCTGTTTCCATACGGCCTAAGACACGGGTGTGTCTGGAGCTATGTAAGGAGTTGTGTAAGGGACACAGCCTATTCACACGAGCGTGTGACCCCTGTATGGTTCAAATTTTACTAAGTTTCCAAAATTTTTGTATGATATCGGTTTAGTCCCAAACCACTTCTAAAGCATGTTTAAGGCCTCGTAGGCCCTTATAAGGGACAATATAATTGTGTTGAATGATTTATGAGAATGAATTCTTTATGGTTGATAAATGTATGTTATACGTTGTGTATTAATCGGTAATACCTCGTAACTCTACTCCGACGATGATACGGGTTAAAGGCGTTACACCCCCACAGAACAACACTTTCGAGTCCTGCCTCGATCGAAGCTTTGACCTGAACCGACCTAGACCCACGACAGCGATGTTTTCTGGAAAACAGCCTGAAACTACTCTTCTGAGGATTGGCACATACAGGGTTGTTGTTATCATCGTCGATGAGGGTTAGCTTGGAGAGATCAATAGAAAAAGAAGTGGTACAACTAGAGAGGCAAGGACACTTAGGATGGAAGCTATTGGTGGAAGAAGCTTAGGAGGACTAAGTTGGGGATCGGAGGAGTCTAGGGCTTGCTGGAGGTGAAAAGCTCTTCACGAATGAAGCTGGAAGGCGCAAGCATCCACTGAGTGGCAGAAGTCTAGATCCTTGTACGACATTGAATGGAAAAATCTTCAATGGAACGATTAGGATTTGAAACTAAACAAAAGGTTTGGAGATCCATGTTTAGCAAATCTAATTTCCAACACTTTGTTTTTAATTTAAAAAATAAAAAAGGTTTTTTGAAAGACATTTTTAAAATTAAACAGTAGAAATAAGAACTGAGAGTAAATCTTGTTTGGGGTTTAAATAAGAGAGAGAGGACAATTCTATTGGGTCAAGTTTGATCATTCCAAAGCACTTCTAGCCACCGATCAAGCTATAGGGGAAGAGAGAAAGGGAGAAGAAGAAACAAGATGGATAAAAATGAAAATAAAAATGGATGACATCATTTATAACGTCACATAGGCTTACTTCATTAACCGACGCTTGACTGATGGTCAACTCACGTTTATCATTAAAATTAGGTTGATTTCTGAAAAAATCATAACGTTCAGGGTGTCAATAAAAAAGGTCAATAGCACGAAACCAAAAACCCCTAAATTGTAACAGCCCGTTTTTAGTCAAATTAGAACAGTGGTTTCGGGACCATAAATTCGAAGTCAAAATATTTATTTTTATTATTATTTTAATGTCTACAGCATGAAATAATGTTTGTGTGAAAACTTCATTAAGAAATTTTATCATTTGATTAGTCAATTTCATAAAAATGACTAAATCGCGTAAAGTGTAAAAGTGGAGTTCTATTAGCTAAAGGTATTTAATAGCTATGAAACCTTAAAGTAAAAGTCCTTATGTGGTAAATAAACCATTTTTAGTGTTAATGAAAATAGATGGACATGCATAAATGAATTTTAATGGTTTATATTAAAGGTTAATATTGTAATTTAGTTATTAAAGTAAATTAAATAAAACAAAAATCATAATTTTAGCTCATCTTTCTCATTCTAGCCGAAATTAAGAAAAAAAAACAACCATAGATGCTATTTAGGTTTCGAAAATTGCATGAGTAAATTGGTAAATGATTTTAACTCGATTTTTAATTATTTCTATGTTTTTGAGATCATTGCAACTAGGTCTAGCTAGCCCAGTGACTATTTTGCAAAACTATTAAAGATTTTGAATGATGCCACTGATGAATACATATGTGTTTTGATTTTTAATGATAGATTATGAATGTTGGTTGTGAATTATATAAGTTCTGTTAAGTGATTTTTGGTAAAAATGAAAATTAGGGATTAAATTGTGAAATGTGAAAATTTAGAGGTTGAAATGTGAAATAAATGACAAGTATGGCTTCTAGGGGTATAATAGTAATTCGGCTAACATGGGTTGTGGCTAAATTGCAGGAATTTATGTTTTTATGAAATAAGGACTAAATTGTAAAAGATGTGAAACATTAGGGGCAATTGTGTTAAAATGCCTTAAAGTGAATTTTTGACTAAATTGAATAGAGGGATGATTGAATAATTTAAATTTGATTATATTTAGATTAAGAAAGGCAAAAAATGGACTTAGATCGGGTAAAGAACAAAGTTACGAAATAGTTGACTCGTTTCGCCATTTTAGCATCCGAGATTATAATTATGTTTTAAATGCTTTGATATTGCATAAACTGTGAATACGAGACTACGGATACATTCGACAATGATTTGACGACGATTTTGAATTTGAAGTCTCGGTTGAACCTTAGGAATAGATTTGGATACTAGTGACATGTTATTAGGGATTATTGTGATTATGTGATCAGAGTGCTGGTCCTGTACGTCCTTACCAGTGGCTGAGTATACAGGCATGTGTTGTGGATACTTGAAAGCTTATGTGAGCAGGCCCGTTGATAGCTCTAGTGTAAGCAGTATATGAGATACACTGAGTTGGCTTTGGGCCATGATATTGGCACTTAGTGTGCCAGATGCTCGAGTATTTGATAGTATTCCGAATGGTTCAATGGATAAATGAAAGACGTGGTTGTGTATAAGATTGATACGAGATGGTATAGGTATGTACATGAACCGTAAAAACTTAAATCGAAGAAGTTGTGAAGATCATAGATACGATTATGATTAAAAATGTGAAAGGTTTAATTAAACGAATTACATGTTAATATGTTCAAATTGATGATTTGTATATTCCTGCTAAGATTGAATTTATTTCATACGAGCTTACTAAGCTATATAGCTTACTTCATTTAAATTTTCTATGTTTTATAGTTATTTTAAAGCTAGCTTGGATTTGAGGATCGTCGGAGACATCATCACACTATCCTAATATTACTTTGGTACTTTTGAACTTATGTTTTGGTTATGTGGCATGTATAGGTATTTTGAGTCATTGTGGTTATGAGTTGATAATGATTTTGGCCATCTGAATTGGCTTGTAAATGTTTATATTTGGTTGTAAATATATAGCCATGAGATTTGGCTTAAATAGGTTATTTTGGATGTATATGTATATATGTGAAAATGGCCTATGATGTGGTCCATAATTGCTTGCAAATGGTTTGTGGTAATTTAGCATTTATGGTAGCTAATGGCTAGAAATGGCTATTGTATATTTTTGAATTTAGGTAAGGTAAAATGTTTGGTTGAAATAATGCATATAAGTGTTTGAGATTAATGTGTAGAGAATGAAAGTATTGAATGTGCATGAATTATTTTTGATTTGGTTGAATTGAAATGCCTTTTGATGCTATGCATTTGTGCCAAATGATGTGGTGTAGGTACATGCAAGTTTGGGTGGCAAAATGACTTGGTAAATAGCCTATTTTTGTCCACACGGGCAGAGATACGGGTATGTGTCTCAGTCGTTTGTGAGACACGGTTATGTTACACGGCCGTGTGTCCCCTAGTGTTGAAATAAAATCAAGTCAGTATGCTCCACACGGCCTCACACACAGGCATGTGACTTAGCCGTGTGGCATAAGTTAGTATACCTTATAGGTTTGGCAATGCCTAACACACGGTCTGGCACTCGAGCGGGTATGACTATTTTTAGGGCACACGAGCTAGCCACACGGGCGTGTGTGTTGGCCGTGTGACCCAAGTCAGAGAGTTACACAGGGTCGAACACGGGCTGGGACATGGCCATATGCTCCCATTTTGAATGTCCATACGGCTTGTGATATGAGCGTATCTTTGGCCGTGTGAGGGACACGATCGGGCCACAAGGCGTGTGTCCCATGTTTTTGAGAAAATTTTATAGAGTTTAAAAAGTTTCCAAAGTTATCGGTTTAGTCCCGAACCACTCTCAATGTATGTTTAGGTCCTCGTATGTTTGTAATAAGGACAAAATGATTGTTTGTGATTAAAATGTATAAAATTTAATTGATTGTATGTGAAATGCATGTTTTAATGTGTGTTAAGTCTGGTAATGCTCCGTAACCCTATTTTGGTGTTAAATACGGGTGAAAGGTGTTACATTTATTGGTATCAGAGCTATGGTTTAGTCGATCTTGGACTAACGTAATGTGTGTGAGAGTCTAGTTATACATGCCATATATAACATGTGATAGTGTAATGACTCCTGACAATTTAAAATGTGTTTTCATATAGTAAATAGATCCCGATCGAGTTGTAGCTGACAATGTTGAGAGTAATGTTCTAGCTTCCACTTAAAGGACAGCGCCTTCTGAATCTAGAAATATATCGAGTAGTCACGGAGGAGGGGCTAATGAGACCTTTTTTCCAAATGATGAACGAATGGTTCACACAATATGTTCGGACAAATCTGGCTACTCAACAACCTCCACCCCCACCTAATCCCCAATCAGTTCCCGTAGCTCCTCAAGTTGTGGAACTTCAACGACTGACTAATACTCTAGTTGATAAGATCTAAAAAAACGGGGCTGAAGAGTTCAGAGCTATAGTTGATGATGATCCAGAGAGAGCTGAATTTTGGCTAGAAAACACTATTCGAGTATTTAATGAACTGTCATGTACTCTAGCCAAGTGTTTAAAATGTGCCATATCGTTATTGAGAGACACTGCGTACCAATGGTGGAATACTTTAGTATCAGTGATACCGAAAGAAAAAGTAACCTGGGAATTCTTTCAGACTAAATTTCGAAAGAAATAAATAAGTCAAAGATTTCTTGATCAAAAGCATAAAGAGTTTCTAGAATTGAAACAGAAACAGGGCTGAATCACTGTAACCGAGTACGAACGAAAATTTTTACTGTTGAGCAAATATTCTCGAGAGTATGTTTCCACTGAAGAAATCATATGCAAACATTTCGTTGATGGGTTGAATGAGGATATTAAAGTTCTAGTCAAAATTCTTGAATTGAAAGAATTTGTTGTCCTGGTTAATAGAGCTTGCAAAGCTGAGGAGCTTAGCGAAGAAAAGAGAAAAGCAAATTCAGAGGCTAGAGATTCGAAAAAAAGGTCGATTAATAAGCCATATCAATTTTCGTCAAAGAAATTTAGAGATCCGTTCACTCGTCAAAATGTTTCAATTAGGCATTCAAGTAGAGATTGTGGAAAACAATTTTCAAGTCCTAATGCTCAAGCTACATCGGTATTGAATGTTGGCAGTATGAGAAACTATAAACCTGAATGTCAACAATGTGGAAGACGTCATCCTGGTGAATGTAGAATGAATAACCAGGCTTGTTTCAAATATGGTTCACAAGATCATTTCATACGTAATTACCCGGAGTTAATAGAGAAAGATAATATCCAAAATGCAAGACCGAGTAACATAGCCTCTAGACGGGGGCCATAAGAAATGTGGGAAATACGAGTGATAATCGCAGTACTACGAGAGATTCTACAGTAAGATCTGAGGTCAAAGCACTTGCTAGAACTTACGCTATTCGCGCTCGTGAAGAGGCGTCGTCACCCGATATTATCACTGGTACATTTTCTCTTTACGACACTAATGTTATTGTATTGATTGATCCTAGATCAACTCATTCGTATGTTTGTGAGAATTTAATGTCTAGTAAGAAATTACCTATTGAATATATTGAATTTGTGATTAAAGTATCGAAACCCTTAAGCAAATATGTTCTAGTTGATAAAGTTTGAAAGAATTATTCTTTAATAACTCGGAGTTACTATTTTCCTATGGATTTGATGCCTTTTCCATTTGATGAGTTCAATGTAATTCTGGGTATGGATTAGTTGACTTTGCATGATGCCATTGTAAATTGTAGATGAAAGATCATTGAATTGAAATCTCAGAACAGTGAAATTATTCGAATTGAATCAGATGAATCGAATGAATTGCCTGCTGTGATTTCATCTATGTCAGCTCAGAGATATGTGAGAAAAGGGTGCGAAGCTTATCTTGCTTATGTTTTAGATACAAAGGTATCTGAATCGAATATTGAATCAGTGCCAATAGTCTGTGAGTTTTTGGATGTGTTTCTAGAAGAATTACCGGGGTTACCACTGATAAAAGAGGTTGAATTTGCTATTGAGTTAGTACCGGGAACTACACCAATATCGATAGCTCCGTACAGAATGGCTCCGACAGAATCGAAAGAGTTGAAGTCTTAGTTGCAAGAGTTAACAGATAGAGGTTTTGCACAACCTAGTTTTTCGCCCTGGGGTGCACCAGTATTGTTCGTAAAAAAGAAAGACGGGTCAATGAGAATGTGTATTGACTATCGACAACTCAACAAGGTTACAATAAAGAAAAAGTATCCGTTGCCAAGAATAGATGATTTGTTTAATCAGTCGAAAGGGGCAACAGTGTTTTTGAAGATTGATTTGAGATCTGGCTATTATCAGTTGCGATTTAAAGACTCAGATGTGCCAAAAACTACATTTAAAATGAGGTACGGACATTATGAATTTCTTGTTCTGCCTTTCAGATTGACTAATTCTCCTGCAATCTTTATGGATTTGATGAACCAGATTTTTAGACCTTATTTAAACAGATTCGTTGTTGTGTTCATTGACGACATTCTGATCTATTCACGAAATGAGTATGAGCACACCGAACATTTGAGAATTGTGCTACAAACTTTGAGAGAGAAGCAATTGTTTGCTAAAATTCAGTAAATGTGAGTTTTGGCTCCAAAAAATTGGATTCTTAGGACACATTGTTTCAATGGAAGGTAAACGAGTTGATCCGAGCAAAATTTCAGCAGTTGTTGATTGAAAACTATCGAGAAATGTATCCAAAGTCAAAAGTTTTCTGGGACTAGCTAGCTACTATGGATGTTTTGTAAAAGGATTCTCAATGATTATTACACCAATGACTAGATTGCTACAAAAAGATATGAAGTTTGTGTAGTCCGAAAAATGTTAATAGAGTTTTGATTAGTTGAAAGCATTGCTAACTGATGCACCAGTGTTGGTTCAACCTGAGTCAGGTAAAGAGTTTGTGATTTATAGAGTTTGTGATTTATAGCAACACGTCGTTGAATGGTCTGGGTTACGTTTTGATGCAAGAAGGAAAAGTCTTAGCTTATGCCTCTAGACAGATGAAACCGCATAAAAAGAATTATCTGACGTATGATTTAGAATTGGCTACTATTGCGTTCGAATTGAAAATTTGGCGCCATCATTTGTACAGTGAAAAATGTCACATCTTTACTGATCATAAGAGCTTGATATACATAATGACTCAAAAAGATCTTAATTTTCTACAACGAAGATGGCTCGAGCTACTGAAAAATTACGAGTTAGTAATTCATTACCATCTAAGGAATGCAAATGTAGTTGCAAATGCTTTGAGTAGAAAATCTCTATTTACTTTATGAGCAATTAATACTAGACTGGTTTTTTCTGATAATGGTTCGATTCTAGAAGAATTGAAAGCTAAACCGGTTTTTCTTCAACAAATTTGTGAAGCTCAAAAGTGTGATACCGAGTTACAAGCTAAAAGAGTGCAATGTGAGTCGAATAGTGATTCAGACTATCAGATCGAAGCTAATGATTGTTTAATGTTCCAAGATATAATTTGTGTACCAAAGAATTCTGAGCTCATTCAGAAAATTTTGCACGAAGCACACAGTAGTTGCCTATTTGTTCACCTGAGGAGTACCGTAATGTACAATGATTTGAAACAATTATATTGGTGGTCGGGTATGAAATAAGACATTTCTGAGTTTGTACCGAATTTTTTGATTTGTCAACAAGTCAAAGCTGAACATCAAGTGCCTTCAGGATTACTACATCCTGTAATGATACCAGAACGGAAATGGGATAGAGTTACGATGGATTTCGTATCAGGATTACCCCTATCTCTGAAGAAGAAAGATGTTATTTGGGTTGTCGTAAATCGACTAACAAAGTCTGCATATTTCATTCCAGTACGTACTAATTATTCGCTTGATAAATTAGCTAAATTGTACATATCTGAGATTGTTAGATTGCACGGGTTCTAGTTTCGATTATTTCGGATGGAGATCAGAGGTTTACATCGACTTTTGGAAGAAACTACAAGAAGCTCTTGGTACGAGGTTGAATTTTAGTATTTGAGATTAATGTGTATAAGAATGGGAGTATTGCATGCATATAAGTGTTTGAGATTAATGTGTATAGAGAATGAGAGCATTGAATATGCATGAATTATGTTTGATTTGGTTGAATTGAAATACCTTTTGATGCTATGTATTTGTTCCAAATGATGTGGTGTAGGTACATGCAAGTTTGGGTGGCAAAATGACTTGGTAAATAGCCTATTTTTGTCCACATGGGTAAAAACATGGGCGTGTGTCTCAGCCATGTGTGACACACGGTTATGTTATACGGCTGTGTGTCCCCTGGTGTTAAAATTAAAATCAAGTCAGTATGCTCCACATGGCTTCACACACGAGTGTGTAACTTGGCCATGTGGCATAAGTTAGTATACCCTACAGGTTTGGCACGACCTAATACATAGTCTGGCACACGGGCATGTATGGCCATTTTTAAGGCTCACGGGCTAGCCATACAGGCGTGTGTGTTGGCCATGTGACCCAAGTCAGAGAGTTACACGGGGCCGGGCACGGGCTGGGACACGGCCATGTGCTCCCATTTCGAATGTCCAAACAGCTTGTGACAAGGGCGTGTCTTTGGCCATCTAAGGGACACGGTCGAGTCATAAGGGCGTGTGTCCACTCGTATGTTCATAATAGGGACAAAATGATTGTTTGTGATTGAAATGTATAAGATTTGATTAATTATATGTGAAATGTATGTTTATATGTGTGTTAAGTCTGGTAATGTTCCGTAACCCTATTCCATCGTTGAATACGGGTGAGAGGTGTTACATAAACGTTGAGGGTATTTTATACAATTATGCCTTTTTTAATTTATCGACTTTAGATTTTGTTTTAGAGTAAACTATCAAAATAGTTATTTTTATTTACCTTAGGTTACATTTTATTTCCTTATATTTGAAATATTTTGTTTTAGTTACTTACGTTAACATGTTATAACATTTTAGTCATTGAATTGTTAATTGTCGTTAACAATGTAACAATAAGCTGATATGGCATATTACATCATCATTTCAAGCAAAAATTTTAGGTTAAATTATACAATTGGTCCCCATATTTTGTTCGTTTTGAGCACTTTAATTTTTTCTTTTATTTTGTTTTACTTTTTTTCCATTCTCATTTGTTTCTTCCTCTGTTTTCCTCATTTATCCATCACTTCAACATAGTTTTTCTATATTTCCAATTTGTTAAAACTTTTTTATGTTTATGAAAAAAGAAAAAGTGAAAGTTGAAACTAAAATAAAACTTGCTTCGCATATTATTATCTCACAATACAAACCCTCATCGCCCATCATCGCTTTAATGAGCCAATTCGAATCTCTCAATGATCTAGCCCACAAGCTCGCCTCACTCAAAGACCTTGCTGGTCGTGACTTATGACAATCCACCCTCAACAAAGTTTCTCGAGCCCGTTCCCTTAACCTCCTTACCAACCTCCACAACCACCTTATCTATCTTACCTACAACATTCTCGCCCTCTTGAAACTACTTTGTTTCACGGATTCTTCAAACGAGCTCTACACTCTTAATAACTAAAACAACCGTCATTTGAAACTTACCATCAACTTTACCCAGACCAATTTGGTTCCTTGCTCCATTTTTCTCTTATGTTCATCCATGTTCGACTTCCAATTAAGTATGCTTGGGAATATCCAAGAAGGTTTAGATTGATTTTATCGTTTGCTTAATTTTATTCGTCCAAAAATAAAAGAAAAGGAAATGAATAATCTACACGATTCTATAAAATTTTAGAAATGGAAAAAATTGTTTTGAATATAAAGAATTCAATTTATATTTAGATTTGATTAAGGATAAGGTTTTTTATATTGATTAGTTAAATTCAATTTTAGTTTCAAAATTAGGTTATAATCAAATTGAGATCTAATTAAAAATGATTGATATTCGGTTTTCAGTGAAATTCAATTTAGGAATCATGTGAAAAAATAAGGACTTAGATTATTTGGTGGGTAAAGATTATGTTTCTGCAGTGAAGAATATGAGAAGAGAGAAAAACAGAGGGGAAGAAGAAAAAGAAAATAAAGAAATAAAAAAGAAAAATTAAATTATTCAAAAAATAAAGTATAGGGACTAGTTTTAACAAATGAAAAACATAGAAAAACCACGTTAAAAGAAATGAAGAAGGAAAGAAAACAGAGGGAGAATGACAAAAGAATGGAAAATAAAGGAAAAAAGTTCAAAGAACATAAAAGAAAAAATTAAATTTCTCAAAACGAAAAAAATAGGGATCAATTGTATAATTTAACCTAAATTTTTGTTTGAAATGATGATTTAACGTGCCACTTCAGCTTATCGTTACATTGTTAACGACAATTAACACTCAGTAACTAAAATATTACAACATGATAATGTAAGTGACTAAAATGTAACATTTCAAACATAAGTGACTAAAATATACCATGAAAAGTGATTATTTTGATAGCTTACCCTTTGTTTTATTATCCTTTTATATTTTATTTCTTTATTTTTGGTTGGGTTTTAAAGTTTAATAGGTTGAGCCATTTCTTTTCAACTTTTACTTTTTAAGGTTTAGTTTGGGCCAAAAATATAATGGATTTTAGGCTTTATCAATTCAATCGGTTCAATGATGGCTTTAAATAATTCGATTAAAATTTTATCTATTATCCTATCAGGACCAACATACTTGTCAATTTTCAGTTCAACCAATTGAATCAAGTAGTTTAGTCTGATTCAAGCATCATCGAGTTACAATGGCCTACCAAGCATTTCTTATGTTGCAACTAGCTCTTGTAATTAGCACTAACATGCTAGAATAAATTTCTACTGGGTGAAGGGGGATTGGCTCCTTTGGAAGAAGTCTTTGACTTGTCATTTTTAGGGACGCTGACTCGATTCCTCAATAATTGAAAGTATTGTCCTTCAAGGGAGGGTTTTTCCTCCACTCTACAGAGAGTCATGGACGGTTCACTAAAGGGAGGCTCCTCGACTGCACATGGACATACGTCCACCCACCAAGAGGCGATGTGAGTGTCTCACTTTTGGTAGGATTCAAACCTTTGACCTGTACTATATAAGATAATTGTTGGGGTACACAGTCGACACGCTCCCCTCCGTAAACTGTACACGGCTCTCTATAGAATCGAGGACAAAACCCTCCCTCGGGGGACAATACCTTCCGTTTTTGAGGGAACGGATTGGCGTCCTTAAAGACAACATTTTGAAAACTTCTCCCGGAAGAGTCGATCCCTCTCAATACTACCATTCTATTTTCATAATTGTTATCCAATTTGAATATCTTTAATTTATTCATAATTTATAAAAAAAAAATTTAACACATTCATTGTGTGCAAAAGTACATTCTTTTTATCAAAAAATGTATAATTTAATCATCATGATAATAGATATCAAATTGTTGTATTTTTTCCCTTTTTGGTGAAACATTATGAAAGTATTTAATATCTTGATTATTTTTGTAAAGTCTCAAAACTTTTACAAATGGAGTGCACATAAACATATTTAAGTGAATGTGAAACTCAGAACTTCATATATTTGTAACAAAATTGTCCAACTCCATCACATTCATTTGCTTTGTGGGAATAAATTATATCAGGGTGATTTTAAAAAATATAGATTATAGGCATCAATAGTGTAATATCACATCATCAATTTTTAAAAATGTAAAAGATTTAATATCTTCTCTAACAACTAAATGACCAGAAAAGGCCCATTTCCAAAAAAAAATTCGAAAATGGGCCATTTTGTTCAAAAATTACTGGAAATGGTCGATTTCCCTAAAACGCACTAAGCTGGCATCGTTTTCAGAGGAAATGCAAAAAGCGCGTCCAACTCAACGCTTTTTTCCTTGATGACCAGTAAAACATGCCCACGTCAACGCGCTTTAGTAAAGTGCTTCCATGTTGGCGCACTTTTGCCCGTGTTTTTCCAATACCAATTAGGGTTTAGGGTTTAGGGTTTTAGGTTAAGGTTTTGAAATTAGGGTTTAGTGTTTTTTTTAATTTTAAGCATTTAGGTTTAGGGTTTTATTTAATTTTTAAATTTTGAAAAAAAATATAATTAGTACAAGATGGGTTTTGAAAAAAAAATCGAGGAGATAAGTTTTAAAGAAATAATTTTGACGAGATGGGGTGATTTTTGTAGAGAAAAAACGCTCTAAGTAGGATGCACAGTCAGCAAAATTACTGTAAACACTTCCAACTAAACACCCTTTTCAGTATTGCTACTTCTAAGAAAATAAATTTGAGGAACTGGTTCTTAAAAAAAATCTTAGGATGAGGTCTACGAAAAATGCCCTAAATAGTAGGGGTTGAGGTTTGTAGAGGAAAAACGCTCCAAGTAGGATGCATTGTTAGCAAAAATACTAAAAACACTTTCAGTTAGATGCCCTTTTCAATACCTCTTCTCATAGTGTGTCCTACTTGAGGTGTTTTTCCTCTACAAATTTCAACTCCCACTATATAGGGCATTTTATAGAAAGGAGTAGGATGCTATTCCTTAGGTTATAAATGACCCATACTTCAACCTCTGGTTGCATAAGTTGCAGCAATAAAAATTAAAGAAGTTTAGAAGAATAGACGTTGAGGTTGAAGGTATAAGTTAATTTTTCGTGTTGATATTTATATGAAACATTATATTTAATGCATAATGTTTTGATTTTTCATGTAAATTTTTCGTTTTCGAATTTCTTTCGACAGATAAATTGGTTGAAAATGAGTGGACGAATTAGTGCTATCATTTATTACAACGATGAGGTCAATGTCATTGAGAATGGCATGATTTTTCTTGGAGAACACAATGCGACTGGCTTTTAACCAGAACAAAAAGTTGACAAAACTTCGTAAAACAAATTAGGCGAAAAATCTTCTGATCTATGGCAATGAGAGTTTCGTCTATTAAGTATCAATTTTGTAATTCATCTATTAAGTATCGAACAGTGTCTTTCATTATCGTACGAGTACTCCCGGTAGCATTATTCTGGCTTGGACGTCTACTTTTCTGAGAGGTAGACATTTGTTTTTCTTTCTGATCTTCATCCTCTTTTGGAAATTTAGGACAATTACGAATAAAATGATCAGTCAACCCACATCTAAAACAGGCTCCTGATTTACCTCTAGACTTGCCAAGATGATATTTCCCACAGTATTTACAATTGGGCTTCGGAGCATTTTGTACACTTCCCACACTATCAACTAGTTTAGTAGGTACTCTGAAATCCTGCTAAATTATCTTGTTTTTATTCGAATGCCCAAACACTGAAGTAGCTCGGCTAAAATCATCTTTAGTCTTCTTAGCCGGTGATGCAGAATACAACTTGGAAGAACCTCTCTTGTGGAACTCTCAAATCTATCTATCTTGTTATAGCTTGCGGTTGTACACTTTTTCCATTTTCTTTGCACAGATAAAAAACGAACTCTCAAATTTCATTACCTCCAATCATCATTCAAAATTCATCATTTAGGCCGTCTTCAAACCAAATACACATCTCTTATTTGATAGGCACAATTTATCGGGCATAATTTACTAATATACACAAATTTTCTCCCTTATTTGTTTACCGATCTATTTTCCTAACATAACTCAAGAAATTCTCTATTTTTCTTGTCTAGATATCTTTTCCCTGACATACTTCTTTTTAAACTCGGTCTGAAAGAATTACCAGGAAATTTTCTCCCTCGGTACCACAGCTACTATCGTAGACCGCCCACTATATGCTTCCTCTTTTAATAACGAAACAACACATCTAAGAAAGTCATCATGAGAACAAATTATTTCTTTAAAAGCCCTTAAAATATTTTGAAGGCAGTACTTAGTTTTAATCGGATCACCATCTGATCTGTCCCGAAATTCTTCAGCACCACACTTTCTAAGTTTCTCAATCGGAATACGACTATTAAGTTCACTCACAAAAGGAGGTGGATGTGCAACCGGAGGTACAACAGGTGGTACAATAGGGGGTAGAGGTTGTTTAGTTGGATTTTTCATTTGCATAAACTCGCTGAACCACTGGTTCATATACCCAAAGAACATATTTTTAAGCTCATATTGCTGAGTCAGAGGAATCAAAACATTACTACTCGTCCCATGATCAGAAGTTGCTACATTACTGTTAACCTTATCATTGTCAGCACGATCAAATCCGTCTGACATCTTTACAATCTATAAGAAAACAAAGGTTAGATTGGATCAAACACATTACACTATCGAATATTTATATGCCATGTAATTTTAGACATTTCACACTTTACGTTCAGTCTGAGAATCGACTAACCTGTAGCTCTGATACCACTAAATGTAACACCCCTAACCTGTATCAATTGTTAGAACAAGGTTATAGAGCATTATTGAATAAACGAAATAGTAAACCATTCAAATCATACATTAATACAAACATAATCAAATTCCATTCAAATATATTCATAATGTCCCTTAATCGAGCCCTCGAGACCCTAAAAATACTATAGAAACAATCTAGGACTAAACCAAAAACATTTGAAAATTTTAGGAAAAAATTGAAAACTTTGGACAGTAGGGGTCACATGGCCGTGTGAGTCACACGGCTAAGACACACGCCCATGTCTCAGGCTGTGTGGACATTCAAAATAGGAACACGCGGTCATGTCTCAGCCCGTGTAACTCACTGACTTGGGTCACACGACCAAGCCACATGCATGTATGCCAGGTCTTGTACCCCTCGAAATAACCTTACACGTTCGTGTGTCAAGCTGTGTGCTAGGCTATGTAACAGCCTGACTTACATGCCTTGAACCTACAGGGGACACATGGTTGTGTCACATTGTCGTGTGTCACACACGACTGAGGCACAAACATGTGTCTCAGGCCGTGTTGCCCCAAAATGAACATTAAAACACAAGTTTATCATTTCAAGTTTGCTTGGACCTTAAGAAACTCAATTACCAACCAGAATACCAATTCAAAATGACATTAATCAAGCCAAAACACATCAAAACCAACCTAATATGTGCCGAACCAATGTACTCTCATTGGTACCACAAGTATATACAACTTTACAACAAAATACACATCAATTCAATTCATCAATTCATTCAAGTAATACATAATCAATATACCTAACAAAGTTACCACAATCACAACAATTTAAAATATATATATACCACACATACTAGCATAACAACTATACATCATTTTCATACAATATACAAGTTGGTTATTTGTACAAAATATCATTCATAAAATTTACATAAGCCAAACATTGACCAAAACCGCACAAAAGCCTATACATGCCATATAATCTGAATTAAACGTTTCAAAAACTATCGAGATAAGTTGGATAGTGTGACTTGAGTGCCGATCCAATCATCCAACCTTCCGAAAATCTACAATGACATTAAACAACACAAGTAAGCTTAATAAAGCTTAGTAAGTTCGACCAGTTAAATAATAAATCTTATCGAAATAACTATAATAATTCAAACAATAATAATCATCCAAGAGAACTCTCTGTCATTCACAACTTCAGTCGATAAATACATCCGTATTCAGATCAATACAAAATAAATAACATATCTTTCAAATTTGTAATGACCCAAAATTCACGGGCACCGGAAAAGTGAGTTATAGGGCCTTCGTCTTAGTGAAATAAGTTCGAAAATAATTATTAGAAATATTTATGAGTTTAGTGGTGTGTCTAATTAGGTTTTAATTAGGTGAAATTAGCTTAATTTAGAGTAATTAGTAAAAAGGGACTAAATTGAATAAGGAGTAAAAGTTTAATTATAAAGTAATAGAAAGTAGAAAGGCTAAAATGGCAATTGAGCCATTTGCAAAAGATGAGGCGGCATATGTGTTAAAAAAACATTCTAAGATTTTATTATTATTAATTATTAGTATGGTTTTATATTAAATTATTATTATTATTATTATTATTATGGTTTCATTATAATTATTTAATTGGTATTATTATTAAATAAATTAAATAGTAGACAATTGTATGGTAATAAAAATATACATGTGTAATAATATGTATGTGTACAAATGTAATATATTTAATTGATATTAAAATAGATATTTATTATTATTTTTATATTAAGTTAAAGATATTTATTAATTAAATAATTAATTTATGAGATTTTTGTTTGACAAATAAATTGAATAATGACAATTGTAATAAAAATATTGGTACATTTGTAATAAATAGATATGTACACTTGTAATAAAATAACTAATTTACTTAATATTAAAGTAAAAGATATTTGTTAATTAAATAATTAAATTATTAGATTTTTGTGTGTAAAATAAAATAAATGGTGACAAATGTATGGTATTGATGGTGTACACTTGTGTGTATATGATTAAATACTTAATAGATATTTAAAATAAATATATTATAATATATGTTAATTAAATAAACAAAGTAAATAAAAGAATAAAAGAATGAAATAAAAAGAATCAAAGAAAAGAAAGAAACAGAGAGATTCGAAACAGGGAGGAAGAAAAGCGGAAAGAAAAGAAAAAGGAAAAATTGAGAGTTTAAGGTTTAAAGCTTTGAGTGGTAAGTCATTCCTTTCTATTTAATTTTGATGTTTTAGAAGCTTTAAAACAAGATTTTGATGAAATTAAGTTGATAGTTCAAGAGTTCAAATGTTTCCAAATAGGGTTCATGTTGGACAAATTATGGAATTAGGGATTTAATTGAATGAGTTCTAAGTTAGAATCGATTAAGGGATTAAATTGAAAACTAGGCTATAAGTTTTATGTTGTAGGGACTAAATTAAAGAAATTTCAAAATTAGGAAAATATGCTGGAAGTTTTATAGTTAAATATGAGTTTAGACAAAATTTGAATAGAAAAAGAGAGTGAATTGGATTAAGAAAGTAAGTAAGTTTAGTTAGGATTAAATTGGGAATAAGGTAGGAATTATTTAGAAATTTAATTATTTTTTATAATTAATGCTGTAAATAATAATGTAAATTATTATTATTTTCGTAGCCGACAAATAACCTGAAGCATTGGCATGAAAAGGATAGGAGAAAGTTATCGAGGAGTAATCGCAAAATTCGGGTTTGTATTACTATAATTCAATTTATTTATTTATTCATTATATGTTTAATTTAATTTATGTATGTGGTAAGTAAATTATAAGGTAAGTATATTTGTTGATTTGTACAAAAATTTAATTGAATGATGAATATGTATTGAAATTGAATTGCTTGTTGATTGAAATGGAAAAGTGTATTGAATTGAGTTGAAATTGAAATTGAAAAGTGATATGAAATACCCTATTAACTAGTCGGGCTGAGTCGGATATAATTGGCATGCCATAGGATCTAGAAGTGTACGGGACTTGCCGGCTTTACTGATCAGGCACTTTATGTGTCGTATTTCAGGCACCTCGTGTGTCGTATCAGGCACCTCATGTGTCGTTTTAGGCACTTTATGTGTCGTATTCTGATCAGGTACTATGTACCGTTTTAGGCACAATATGCCGTACCGGTGTGTTTTGGGTTGGAATCCGTGTATCCGTCAAAGTTCGGGTCTATTAATAGGGTGAACATCTAAAATGAGAAATTTAAAATAAATTGATTGATTATATTATTGAAATATTGAAAGAAATGAGAAAGTTGAATTATGAATTGAAATGAAGATTGAAAATGAAAGGCATGAATTTAATATTCATATAGTGATTGAAATTGTTACATGTGATATGTGATGGAAATTGAAGAATAGTTAAAAATTGTATTGTTATTATTAATTAATGAAGTTTAAGAATGAATTGATATTTGAGAAATTGGATAGTTACATGTTCGGTAATTATAATTCTTTATTGCTATTATAATTTGAATTATGGTAATACCACTGAGTATATCCATACTCAGCGTACGGTTGTTTCCGTGCACAGGTTAGTAGAAGTCAAGTGTCCCGACTCAGCATCCAGAGCATTCCCAACTCCAACACAACTTGGTGATGTATTTTTTTTCTTTTGGGTAAAGGTGGCATGTACATAGGTGTTGTGTGATCACTTGAATATGTATATTATTTTGGTTGTGAAGGATGAATTATAAGGTTTAGATTGTTAAATGAAATGGTAGAAAAGTATATAATATTTTGACACATGAACATTAAGTTATTAAATGAATGAAGTTTTCAATCAATTTTGAATGATGCTATGATAGTTATTTAAGTTAAAATTATGTTAATGATATAAATATTAGTTAGGTGAATTTGAAACATTGGTATTGGTTGTTTTTGGTTTGAAATTGCAGGGGGTTTTAGGTAAGAATAAGCAGAAATACTGTCGAAATTTTTATTAAAAAAATATTTACGAAAATTTTTTAGAATACTCGAACAAATCCCGTTCTACTTTTAATTCGTGTTTTGGGCTTCAAGAGTCCAATATAGGGACTTATTTATTAAATTATACTATGAAAGTTATATTAATTGTAAATTATTCGTAAATTGTCTGATATGTTCGGTAATGCCTCGTAACCCCGTTCCTGCGACAGTTTAGGGTTAGGGGTGTTACAAAATTCATTAAAAAAATTACCTTACCAAGCTTTTCCAATTGAAGAACGACTTACGGGTAAGAGTACATCATCAACAGAAGCTCATAAGTGCTGGTCTTCCCGAATACACCAACAGAAGCTCGTAAGAGCTGAACCACCCGAACCAGGCCAAACAGAAAGTATAACACAAGAGTTCACAACAAATGCTGAACCTTGGTTTACTTGGGTAATATGCCGGTATCACCCTCTAATGCCATCTCAACTCAAAACCCCTGTCATACACCAAACACGAATGTACTCAAATCCCGCATTCAATCCAAACTAAATATTAAAATCGATAATGTAATTCCAACAATAATTTATTTCCAACAATAGAACATATATATAATATCAACCATTAATTTATACAAATGTTAAATTTTAACTGTACAAACTTACCTGGACTGAATTGTACTAGTTGCAGAGGTTCAAGGACTATTCCGCTATTTTTTCTTTTCCACGAGTATCTACGAGATTTTGATCAAAAATGTAAAATTCTTCATTTATTACCATATATTTCAATTCCAAACTATTTTACAACTAAAACCCTTTTATTTTTTTAAAATTACATAATTACCCTAAAATTTTACCATTTTTGCGATTTAGTCCCTTAACTCAAAATTCATCAAATTAACTAATTTTCTTAAGTCAATATTTTATCCGAATATACTAGGACCTCAAACAGCCCCTAATAAACATCAAATTCACTATCAAATCCTAATATTTCGACATTTTCAAAATTTAATCCTAAAATTAAAATTTAACAAAAATCATTTTACAACATCATCACACAACACAATCAAAGCTCTAAATATATGATATTCATTAAAAAAATTCAATATTAAATAATGGAAATTCCAAAATTTTTAATAGAATCAAAAACGAAGGTACATGTTAGTTGGACCTAGTTGCAACGATCTCAAAAATATAAAAAATATAAGAAACAGGTAAGAATTGAACTCACATGCAAGCTTCTATTCTCAACCAACTCTCCAAGCTACTTCTATGGTGTTTGGGCAATGCATAAGAAGAAATGATGAAGAAAAACTTATTTCTTCTAATTTGTTTTATTTAATTTCTATTTGTTTACAATTATGCCATTAAAACTTAATATTTATATCTTTTTCACTTGTTTAACTGTCCCACTAATTTAGTTAGGCTAATTTACCATTTAAGTCACTCTTCAATTAACTCTCAAGCTATTTAATCAACTAAATGCATTAATTATCAAGTTTTTCATCTTTTTCAATTTAGTCTTTTTTCTTTAATTAACTATCTAAACGTTAAAATTTATAAACCAAATTTTAATACGACTCTAATGACTCTATAAATATTCTAAAAAATATTTACGAGTTGATACAAAGGAAATTTATGGTTCCAAAATCATTGTTCCGTCTCCATTAAAAATCGAGCTGTTACAACAGCTGCTCACGAAAAATCATGGCTTTTGTTAAGAAAAATATGGGGTTATAGACAATAAAAAAATTTCTCAGTTTACATATATGTGTTGTCTTTGGTACAGTATCACTAGGTTATTATGGTTAAATTTAGAGTTTAGGGTTATTTCCAATTAATTTAACGTACTCATGAGGTTATAGGTATTTCACGGGATCATCTGAAGTAGATTCAAATATGATCGCAGGCCTAATACTACTAATGCTGAAAGTGGATCCGAGGACTACTATGTCGGTTTTAATTGCCAATATTTGTAGCTAATTCAACGACACGCCTTCATACCGCAAAGCGCGAATAGCTAAACAGAAAGCCTTGGAGAAGATGCACAGTGTGTGGGATGCGTCTTACAATGAGGTATGGTAGTGGTGTCAAGTGCTGGAGAGGTACGTACCAAGTTGTGTAACAGATCTTGAAACAGGTCCCGCGTACTAAAACAATCGCTTGCTCCATGGGTGCCAAGTGTTCAAGCATCTGTTTTAGACCTTCAAGCAATGTCGGGATGCATTCTAATATTGCAAATCGTTGGTACAAATAGACGATACCTTCATGTATGGTAGATATACCCATCGGCTGTTGTTGGTTGTGGTACAGGATGGTAATTGGAGGATCATTCCAATTGCGTTTGTAATAATACTTGAGGAGAAAGTAGACGATAGAGATTTCTTTCTGTCTAGGTTGAGAAGGCATATTTGCCCCCAACCTGAAATATACGTCATCTCAGATCGGGGAATTAGAATATTGTTCCCAATTGAACAACAGGAAAGCCTTTGGGATTACACACACCATTGGTACTATCTAAGACACGTTGCGTCCAACTACTACCAACAATATTGATCTACCGCTGAGCGATGAAAAGTGACCAACATGGATATCCAATCGCCACCAATATTATTTGGTTTATACCACATTGAGGATGGATGACAACAGTCTAACCTGACATAGGACTAGAAGCAGAAAAATGTGGTCAACATTTTGTGCTTGTGTGAAAATAAAAGGGCTATGATACGGACCAGAATAAGGTGGTACATACTAATACGGACCAAAATAAGGTGGTACATACTAAATGGGGTGTAGTGAGGGCGTAGTACTGAGGCCGTCTGGGTCGATTCTTGCGTGGGCACTAATGATGGGCCTGCCTCGCCACCCATTGGATTTAAAGGAGGCTATCGTGGCCTACTCATATAGAGACGCCCACGCCTCGCCTCTTCCCCTAACAAATATGGCTTGCCATGGATCCTAAAACATAGCATGTAATCTGAATCGCGTACTAACTCCGGAACGAGAATTACGTCATGAGTAGGTAAAAAATCATATCAATTATTCCATATGTTGATGTATTCCGAGTGGAATACCAACCAATTCATATTCGGTCGCCATAAGTTGATACGATGTAGATAATCAAGCTCTTGATGTGCGACGAGAATTGATTGTCGAAATCCAAACTGTCGCAACACTCTATCCATCTCGTGCATCTTTACGGCAGCGTATACTATCAATGGAACCTTAAAGTGCTAGGCATTGGAATTTACAAAGAATTCATCAAGAACTACTACCTAAATTGTCGAGTCCTCATATGGTGTACATTCAAACTATATGAATGTGATCAAAACATTTGCTATATATATATACTACTGAATATTATATACGAAATCGACTATGTTATTTGTATATAGTTCAAAATTAAATAAATACATGCATCCGCTTCCGACCGTTGATCTAATAGAAGTCGTATATCTTCAAGCTCGATAGGTAATCCCACGTGGCTCGGGGCATGCTTCCACCTATTTAAATAACTTATTAGCATAATAATTTTATTTTAAATCAATTTAATAATGGTAATATCTATTGAATTTTACCTTGTTACAAGTGGGAATATATAGAGGTAGTCCACTCGAGGACGTAAAAATAGAAAGCAGTACCGAGCCCATGATTGTAGTAGTAAAAGGCAATCACCAATTTTGATTTTTTCTGATTTCGTCGCCTGACACATCTCCCGATACAATGTCACCAACACGGAGGACCCCCAACTAAATTCACCAACTCTTCTAAAATTGATGAGTTTCAACAGCCACCTTAGATATACAAGGTTTCGTAGCTTATCCGGCATCAGAATACCTCAGATAATATAAAAGATGTACGCCTGAGCGTATCTTTCTCTTTTCTCTTCAGTAGAATCCTCCATTAGCTCTGTGAAATTATTTTGTAATTAGGCCATTTCGTAACTTATTTTGTAACTACACCTAATAGAGCGTAACAGACCTGGCGACTTGACCCGTCCACGGGTAACCCCAACTATAACTGCATATCCTCTAGAGTGATAGCACACTCATCGCATGGAAGATGGAATGTGTGCATCTAGGGTCTCCACCTCTCTACCAACGTGTTTATGAGTTTTGGGTCCAACTTACACCCTGGCCTACAAGCGCCACTTGCAAAAAACTAGCTTCCCTCAAGTATGTTACGATTATTGGTGATGGAGAACAGCGTAGATTAGGAATATGGCATTACAAAATTTGATCTTCCGCCTATTTACATAAAAGTTATAAAAAAATATTAAGTTCAATTATGACTATGAAATTAAAAAATTAAAAAACTTTAAAATTTATTAAATTTATTCTTTCCATTTGCAATTGGTTAACGGAGATGTGTTTGTTATCAAGACGGACTAGACACCCAGCCATTGCTAAATATATAATTGAACACTAACAATTTTTTTAATAAAAATACTATTTCTTGAAATTACTTATAAAAAATAATAAAAAGAATAATTTAGATAAAAATAGAATTTAGGAAAATAATTTAAGAGACTATTTGAGTGATTTTGGAGAGAATTGTGAGAATTGTGTGTGGCGGGATTATACTTTCTTTTTTTTTTTACTGTTGGGGTCCAATGGCTAGTTCAAATAGTCATTAGAGTTGACTGTTGGAGCATGGGCAAAAGTGTGCCTACGTGGAAGCACCGTTGCTAAAGTGCATTGACATGGGCATGTTTTACTGATCTTCAAGGAAAAAAGCGTTGAGCTAGACGTGCTTTTCTGCGTTTCCTCTAAAAACGATGCCAACTCGGTGTATTTTAGGGAAATTGGCCATTTCCAGTACTTTTTGAACAAAATGACTCATTTCCATGATTTTTTTAAAAAATAGGCATTTTCTGGTCATTTAGTCTGAAAATTATGTATAAGAAATGTATGGGGGTTTATACTTTTTTTTTACCGTTGGAGTTCAACAACTAATTAAAATAACCGTTGGAGCACGTTTGCCTACCTGGAAGCGCTTTACTAAAGCACGCTGACATGGGCGCGTTTTACTGGTCATCAGGAAAAAAAACACTAAACTAGACACACTTTTCTGTGTTTTCCCTAAAAACGATGCCAACTCAGTGTGTTTTGGGGAAATTGGCCATTTCCAATAATTTTTTAGCAAAACGGAAACAGCCCATTTTCGTTTTTTTTTTTGGAAATGGGCCTTTTTTAGTCCTTTAGTCTTCTCTAATTTAATTTAACTTTAACTACATTATTTAATAATCTAAATTTTCTAATAAATAAGCATGTTTTCTTCTTTTATAATTTTTAAATTATTTTAGTTTTCTTGTTACATTTAATCGTCTTTTATTTTTTTGCTTTCAAATTGTGTTTTTATATTTAAGCAATCGGTTTTTTAAATTCTTTTAATTTCTAGGTAGGCAATTTTTTTTCCATTTTGATTTTAATTTTAATTTTATTTTTCTATTACTATTTTGTTTAATTTTTAATCAAATTTCAGAATTTGATAGAACCACGGTGATTACAATTTTTCAAATTTCAATTTTTTACTTTTTTTTCCTAAATTTTTAATTGTTGATTTTACGTTTTTTTTCAATTTGTGCTTATGTTTTTTATCATTTATTTATTTTTAATTATTGATTTAAGTATTTTCAATTTTTATTTATTTTTGGTTATATTTTTTCCATCATGTAGTTTCAACATTTTCCCCCAAAATTTTAATTATTTTAATTAAAGTTAAATTAAATTAGAGATGGTATCATCATGTAGTTGCAACCGATTATTTATTTATTGTAATTTGATGGACAATCACGGATAATGGTGTGATACAAACTTTCATTCAATAATTTGTACATAGCCAAATTGTCTCAATAATTCTTCAATATCCTGGGCTAAATTAGACAATTATGTCGTTTTTATTTGGTCTTTTAAATGGGCTTCACATACCGCGAATCCTCTTAAAAGAGAGGGGTGCCTTTGGGAATGCAGATATAGGTGGTGCATGGTTGTCATCAGCTCATGCTGTAAGGTATTGGATTAAGTCCCGCAACGAGTGCAACCCTCGTGTTTAGTTTTCACCATTGAGTTTGGAACTCTGAGTAGACTACTGGTGATAAGGAGGAGGAAGGTGAGGATGACATCAAATCATCATGCCTATTATGCCTTCAGCAACACATGTGCTACAATGGACGAGACAAAAGGTCGTAGGTTTTTTTAATTAGAAAAATAGGCTGATTTTGGAGAGAGTGTGTGAAAGCACAACCAGTTGGGCGCGTTTTCTAGCAATGGTCTTTTTTTTAACGTTGGCAACGACAAAATTTTTGAAGGGCCCCAATGGTAATTTTTTTCCTATAAATATTAGGTCATTTTTCATTCTTTTCACTCAAATCCAACTCTCTCAGTTCTTTTTAAAATCTTAACTCTCTCGATTTTCTCAAGTTTTGTTTCAAATTTTCTGATACGCTTAGGTAAAAATATTATAGTTTTATTTAATTGTTTCATATATTATTCATTCCGATTAAATTTTCACGATGGCAACCTCTCTAATTCATTTTGACGACAAGTACATTTTTTCCACTCAAGCAATAATGATTAGAAAAAAATTTAAATTTCGTTATTTTTAATTAAGTTAAATTTAAAGTATTTTATTTTTTAAAATATTTTAAATTACTTTTTTGTTGATATAAATAGTTAGATGATCTTATTTTGGAGGGGTTCATACATAATCTATCAAATAGCCCAAATACGGCTGCAAACTCGATCCTACACTCATCAGCGAACTGGTGGAAAGATGGAGGCTCGAGACACACATTTTCCATTTTCCATACAGCAAGTGTACAATCACACTCGAAGAGGTAGCTTTACAACTCGGTTTACCGATGGATAGGCCAGTCGTCACGGGGTTAGTAGTCGTTCCTAATAAAGAGGACCTTTGCGAGGCATTTTTAGGGAAGGTATTGAATAAGTTTTACAGTGCCAGATAAATATGAAGTGGTTAGAAACCAATTTCAAAGATCTTCCTAATGATGCACCCAATGTTGTCAAAGAACAATATGCTTGAGTATTCATCCTGAGGTTAATCGGGGGCATTCTAATACCCAATAAATCTCAAAATTTGATACACATAAGGTGCTACTACAAATGTGTTGGGGATCAAAGAAAACAGATGAATGAGTAAATATTTAGTTTGTATAGTAAATGTTGTTTATTTATTCTATATTTGAATTAACATATCGCTTGTGTAGGTGGAACCATAGGCCGAGTTACATGGGACTACCTAAGTAGCTCAAAGATATCTGGCTATTGTTAGATCAACGCTTAGAAGTTGAGGTTAGTTACTTATTTTTTCAAACTTATAATAATTACGCAATTATTTGTAAAATAAAATTCCATACATAACAAAATTTACAATTGTGCACTACAGTTTGAATGGATTTCATATGTCAACCCGAATATCAAAGAATGCATCTCACTAGAATTTTTGGCTAATCGGAGTATGTGGGATACGAAAGTGTCTTTGATAGAGTATGTGACGATAGAAATGCACGAATCAAATCGAATGATGCGACAGTTTGGGTGAAGGCAACAAATTTTATCTCTACCGCGAGACATAGAAGCGCTACACAAGTTAGACCCGTGGGGGAAGAACGACGAGAATTGGCAAGATTACCACAAGGAGTACATCAACATTTGGGATTATATGATGGAATTCTTACCCATCCGTAAACTTTTTTCTCATCAGACACGACGACCTATTTGGAGTACATGCCTTGGTTTAGAGTCGTCGACAAGTCATATTTACTATCGATAAAGGCAAGGAGTAGGTAACTTCGTCAAAAGAGGCAACGACAGGTGGCTTAATAGTGTAAGCCTGAAAAAGGTACTGCGACGAGTTCGTCACCAGCCCCAACCCAACAAGTGTGACCGAAGTTGCCGCCACATCCCACTTAGTTCACTCTACTTATTCTCGTTCATTTAACCAACCTCATGTTTTTTTCACAAGCACTATACTATGCACCACCGCAATGCCCTATTTCTACCCCTTCCGTATGTACATATTTCGAGGCACCTCCGTCTCCAGCATTCTATGCCTCTATTTTGATGTCGAAGCAAATGTCGAGCCAAATGTTGATGCTAGTACCGTTACCGATGTTGTCATCAATACCAGTATCGATGCCCGAGTCAATGCCAACATATCTGGGTTTTGCAACATTATACGACTATTCTATGATAATGTTACAAACACCCACCATGTCATTTTTTTTATTGAGGTAGGTTATCGGCGTAACACCATCTTGTGGAGTGGAGGATATAAGATAGGAGGCTAAGACGGCACCGTACTCAAACACGGAGGAAGGAGAATGAGACGAAAACGAAGCCGATGATGGAGATGAAGATGAAGACGAAGACAACAGCAGAGATGAAGCTGAGCATGAAGGTAGAGGTGAATACGAGGAAGATGAGGATAATGGTCACAATCTAATGGAAGAGCCAACACCACTAGTTGTGCGCAAAAATCCTACGCGCACCCGTCAACCACTACCCTACGGCACACGTTCGGCCTGACGATGTCGATGATTTTTTTATTTACATATTGCAATGTAAATATAGATGACATCAATAAAAAATTATGATTTTTTATATTTTTATTGCTACTCATATTTGTATTTGTTAAATTCTAATGCAAATTACATATAAATTTCCATATATTTAATATTTTATATGAAATTTGTAACTTTGGATAGGCACCTTTATCGTTATTGAACTTACATGTTAAAGGTATAGGGACTAACTCGTAAAAATGGAAAAAAGTTTAATTCCCCGAAAAACTTATTTTTGGTACTTGATGAAGTGCTTAAAATAGTAATTTCTACACTAAGTAAGTGTTAGTAGACAGTGAAAAATATAGTTGAAATGCAAGTTAAAAAGAAAAAAACAATTTTTTTACACAAGAAAAAGGAAATAGTGTAATCAATTTTTCATCATAGGAAAAAAATGAGTGTTAGCGACGTTGAGGTCCTAATGTAACCCTTAATACAGAACATGTTATTTTCGTATACCTTGGGTTTTTACAGTACTCACATAACCTCTATTGATTGTCCCTCTTTTGAACATCCCTATTTGTCCATGTCCGAATGAAATTCGGACGACCTTTTGGGACACGACGTAAGTTCATGTTTGGGGCCAACGCGAACTGTACACTGGATACTAGTGACCACATACTCTCATCTGGGATGGATGGGAATTCAGTCTTTATACATTGTGCATGCGTTTCACTCTGTAAACATCATTTATATAAGGTATATACTCAATTCATACATGGGGTAATTACATATGCACATGGGTATTAAAGTGTCTGGAATCTCTCACAATCACAAAGTCCCTTCTGGTAAGTCGACATATGATGCCCCTGAAATGTCCTAGTTAGGCCTAGTGTAAATCGTGACCCAAAATTATAGGTTTTAACTCGAGTGACACACTACATATATAGTGTTCACTCTCGATGTATTTCATATAATTTCTTTCATGACATCCTCGCACCAAACGTGTCCTCCTGCAATATGCCAAGCATATGCTGCCTTCACTTTAAAAATAAGGCAGCCAGGCAAAAGTATGTTTCTTTGATAGTCAAGGTTATGGACAAATGACGCATCCCCATTAGTAAAAAATTGATGCATTCGGCTAAGTTCGTCATTATGTGCCCGTACTATAAACCCCCATCAAACTATTGTGTCCACTGTTAGAAGGGTATGTTGGTGAGTTACGTCACACCATAGCTATTGTTGGCGTACAAGTTATCCAATATTTCATGGAAACGATGTTGGACAAGTTCGTACCCTTTCGAGAAAAGTATACCCATGATTGCAAACAATGAACGAAATATGATATAGCATGATTGTGGAAATAGTGACAACTACATACCCAAGTAAATAACTTAATCTCGATCCAATACCTAACTCAATTGTGATGCAATTTATCCATAACATTTTGTATTGTGACCTATACTTTGTAGTACGATGCCGTGTAATTGTACTGGCTATGGATATTGGCAATCAACACCGGGATAGGAATCTTGGGACTCACCTTCATCATAGGTAGAATAATGTCAGATATCATGTCGGAGTCTAGCCTCGGACGATTTTGACTTACACCTGTAAATTACAAGTTAAAGTAATGTTATTGAGAAAAAATACTCTCGTCTTTTTCTAAAAAGATTTCATGATTTTCCATTTGCACCTCCTATTGCGTATTATGCAATTTCTCTTAAATTTCTTCAAACGGGATTTTATGACGTGATAGTTCACGTTGTTCTTAAAGTTATACCGCTTCAATGCAACAAAAAAATATCTTTTTTGAGGTATTCCATGCCAACTTCCAATTCTTGGACATCTGACGATGAGCTTCAATGATTAGGTGTTTTGTGTGGTAGTTGTCGAACTCCTAACTACCTTCGGCGGAGAAGTAAATGTTGGTCATGTGGGGCGGAGGTTCATATGCCTTGAATTACAGATCTAGATTTGAAGTATTATCTAGGCTGTCATCTCAGAACCGCAAGGTTCTAACTCAATTAGAACCTATTCTGGTTCAGAAAAAGTGCTACTTTCAAACCATCTAGACCAGACAGATGGATTGGATCGGGGTCTGACTCTGATCTGTCAGTTGCACCCACTACCCTTTCTTCCTTAATTGCATCTTCTTCCAAATCTATGCCTTCATTATCATCTTCAACCAAAGGGTTTGATGGACCATCGTCAGACCTGATCGTAGGGAGTAAGTCATTAGTTCTTCTATACCACAAGTGTTCAGCAAAATCTGCACCAGATTATAAATCGGTGTAGGTTGATGGCCCCCCATATAAGTGATTTCGCCCCAGGACATCAATCCATCAAAGTTCAAATTGAAAACACTTATTGAATATCGTGCCCAGGTTTCGAGGTTCAGGTTACGCTAATACCCTAACTGGTAGCGGCCGCTAAAGTTTAAATTAGTGCAGAAAATCGAAGAATGTCTACTCATTGATGTTTTGGGGCCATTATAGTAAATGTTTTATAACAAATCAGTGAACCCACCATAAAACCATGTAGTACGACTTTCTATTTCAGTTTCAATTCTAACATTAGCTGCAACGATGGCTGAAGATGGACCAACTCCATCAGCCTGAAAAAATTTGACACATAACTCCATTATAGTATTTCCACCTATGCAATGCAATGATATGACTGTCTCTAGCTCGAGCTTGCTTTTCACATAAAATAACTCGTACTTAAAGGGGTCAACCAATGTCATATATCTATATTACAAGCTCAAAATTCTTTCCTAGCTCAAACCACCAACTTTCCTCCTTATCCTAGTCCGTAGTTTACGCAATTGAATGGTACGGTTGAAATCCAATTCCATAGATTGGGCTCTTGCAAATACAACCTCGACTTCTATATTATAGATTTGACCGTTGTAGTAAATAACGAATTTCACTCGTCGACTCATTTCAATTTAAAAAGAATTAGATATTTAGAACCAAAAACAATGAGAGAAGTAATACATGCTTCAAAATTCGTTTATGAGGAAGCACTTTTATCGAATAATGGTAATGAAACACTCTTTGGTGCTCAAAAATGTGTTTTACAAATTATTAATTGAAATTAGACACATGCTTCAGAGGGCATTCAGCGCATCAAAACGTGCTTCAGATTTTACCCAGAATTCTCAGGGTCAAGTACTTTTTTTCAGACTTTATGAAAATATTAGTGAAAACTCGTTTAGTTGGGCGAGCTTCCATGCTGACATAGCAGGAAAACGAGCCTAGTTGGACGAGTTTTCACTAACATTGTCATAAAGTCTGAAAAAAAGTACCCAACCTCGACAATTTTTTTGCAGATTCGAAACATATTTTAAAGATATTCGATGAAAACGATAGTCTTGCAATGTGTTTTCGACAATGAGATTTTTTCCTTTGCAATCTCACCCTTCTCCCGAGTCATAAAAAGAAGCTCCCCCTCCTTACTCTAACATCCCAAAAATATCATCTCTCCCGGCTTTCATCACTTCACTTTACAATATTTCTCTCTCTCTGTTTTCTTCCTCGCTTCAATGTTAAAAATTTTCGTCGCTTATATAATTTTTGATTTGAGGTATTCTTGAGTCGTCAGTGATGCGATATCACTTCAAGATGCACACATTTCATATATCCTGTCAAGATGATACCATTACCTCTGAAACCTATCATGTGGAAGTTAGGTTCTGAAGTTATTTTGCTTTGTACTGTCACGGGTGGAAGTCTACATAGAGTTCTCAATTTACGACTGTTATGTTGTCATAGATCAAAGTATAACGGGAGAGCCAGTTGATGGTCGTTATGCGGCTACAAGCTCAAACTTTTAGGATAACCATGAATGTTTCCTTATAAATATCATACAAAAGTTTGATGGCATAATTATAGGGAAAAACTGTGGGGCATCTCGCTATAATCAGCATAATTCTTTTCTCTATTTCCACGCAGTCAGTATCGTTAACATTTCTTCTTATCAGAAGGTTAGCATCATCGTGGACACAAGATGACTCTCAGACGAGGAACGACTATTTCGGTACAATAAAGGTGATGCTCATTTCGGGGTGACGACGGTGTCGTTATTAAACAATCCATTAATAACTACAACAGTTGTCGTGCCGACCTGAGTTTAACATCTACTTTCGTCGAAACAGTCCTCTCTGCCTGAGAGCCCTTTTGTGTCCACCTCAATGTCAGGCTTCGAATAAGAATGAAATGTTAAAGATACCAGTTGCTTGGAAATAGAGAAAAAAATTATGTTGATTACACCGGAAAGCCCTCAATTTTTCCTTATAATTATGACCTCAATCTTATGTATGGTATATATATGACATCATTTGATGGTATCAAAAAAGCTTGAACTCGTAACCGCATAACGATCGTCAATTAACCTTTAGTTATACACAAACATGTGATCGCATCAAGGCCGGCAACTAGGACTTCCACTTAGACTTCAACCCGTGATCATATCAAGCACTGTCACCTCGAAACCTGGCTTCCACAAGATGGGTTTATGAGGTAATAATCCTATCCCAGCATGACATATGTAATGTATGTGATTTGAAGTGCGTTATCGCATCCCCAACCTCTCAAATCTACCTACAAACTTTTACGATTTCACCCCTAAAGCCATAACTCTAAACCTCAAAAACCCTAACCCTAACAAAAAAAACTCTAACCCTAGGAGAGATAGTGTGAAAGCATGCCCAACTAGACGTTCTTTCCTGCCACCTCTACAGAGAGCGCACTCGATTGAATACGCTTTCATACTCTCTCTACAAAATCGGTCTATTTCCCTAATTTAAAAAAAACCTAAAAAGTCAAATAAAAGAACAACATAATTGCCTAATTTAGCGAATATCATGACTGGATAAAAAAAATCTCATTTTCCAAATATTTTCTTTTTTCTTTTAATTATTTATGCCCTCCATGTTCTTATAATAAATAAAGTTGATTAATTTTGTATTTAAAACTAGTTGATTACTATTTAGAATGTAGTTTATTATTGTAACACCTCTCCTCTCAATATGCCATCCACATCAACAGTCTAGCCACGAACCAAGGATTTCGACTGATGGTGCTGCCAGCATTAAACAATAAACATCCAACATAATTGCTAATAATTGGGCCAAAAAAAGAAGACGATGATAATGGAACCAAAACATAGCCCAAAGACAGAAACATTAGGCTCATGGCCCTGATTTCCTGTGTCCTGGTTTTAGACCCTGTCTGAGAAATAATTTACTGAAATGCTCGATTTCATTCCCCAGACTTCCATATAATTTGCAGCGAGTTTTTCATTCTTCTACCGAGTAGAAGACCCCCTCCTTTTGTTCAGCTTCTAAAGCAACAAGCTCATTGGTTATAGTTCTCACTAGATAAAGAGAAAGAGGGAGAGAGAGAGAGGGGGTTGGAGTAATGGGAGAAGGCAGAGAAGGGGACTGGGAGTGCAGCGGATGCAAGAACAGGAACTACGCTTTTAGATCCTTTTGTAACAGATGTAAGCAGCCTCGTCTTCTTGTTGACACCAAAACTCCAGCTGACTCTAAGTGGCTCCCTCGTATAGGTGATTGGATCTGCAGTGGTCAGTTTATACTTCTCTTTTAAATCTATCTTCATTTTTTTTTCTTTTTTTGTGTTGACTCAACTGGGTTTTGCTTTTATTCTTATGTTTTAATTCAACCATCAAGCTTAATAATAGATATCGAAGATGGGTTTCGGGGGCCAGTTGGATTCTGCGTTCTGAATTTTGATAATAAGTTGGAATTTCATTAAGGGTATGTAAATATAAGATATTTGCTTTTCCTGAGTAAAGATTTGCAATGGGTTATCTTAAACAATGACTTGGGAGCGTTTTAATGAACCTGTTTTACGATTTAGTTTTGTTAACTTGCCGTAATAAATCAACTGTTTTGATATCAATTGTTGAGAAACTTGCCTTTGCAATATGTGGTTTATGAATCTGGGACTGGGAAATGAATAACAATTAGGTCGAGTGGTTTGTGTTTTTTGTATGTGTATATGAACTGCTTGGTGTGCGTATAATTGGCTTCCTTTTCCTCTTCGTGGCTGTATTTGTGGGTTGGGGGTGTGTGTGGCAATGGATCAATAGGTTGCACTAACAACAATTATGCATCGAGAGAAAAGTGCAAAAAGTGCGGGCAACCAAAGGAGATAGCAGCAATGCCAGCAATTGCAATCCCTGGAGCTTCTCTCCCAACTTATTCCCATTATTTTGCCAGGGCCCTAGGAGCACTGGAACAAAAGATAAATGTTGGAGTTGTAGGCAGTGGTGCTCCCCAGCGCTCGCTTCCTTTGAGTTCCAACTGGTCTGTAGTGGGGGCTGATAATTGTGGACTTCAGTCAGCGTCTACATGGCCTCTTGCTGGAAACCAAACTTCCAGGTTTCCTTGTAATCAGTCTCTTTCTGTTCCAAAAGGATGGAGAAATGGTGACTGGATGTGCAACTGTGGCTTCCATAATTACTCTTCACGTTCGCAGGTATTATCTTATTTCTTCAACTGGATTTAACATTTGTCACAAATTCTACAATGCACACAATGTCCTTATGGTTCTGATCCAGTTTAGTATTTTTGCAGTGCAAAAACTGCAATGCATCTATACCACGAGGTACTTTCTGTTTCTGGCCTGTGAACCTACATTCGCATTGTTCTGATCCCAGTGCTTAATTTCAACCTGCCGGTCGGTTCTGTTGCCACTAACTTTTTTCATCTCTTTTATTTTCCCTTTTTGGGGTATGTAGCCCTTGGAACCAAGCGATTAGCATCTGAAGAATTTGTACATAACTGGGATAACAAAAGATTGAATTCAGGACATGTGAGGGCTGAATTTCGGTTTTGCATTTATAATCAATGTTATTTATCCAGCATGTTTTGACTCATTTGACCACTCATGAACTGCTGCGTTTCCCTTTTCTGCATCTGCAGGGTACTGAGCAGCCACAGCTGTATCCTGGGTTTGAGCAAATGATAGAAGCTAATACTGACCCAAAATCTGGGGCATATCCTCCCGGTGCAGCTTCAAATTGGCAGTTACCAATTCCATTTCCTCAACTAGCTGCAGCACCAACCCTTCTTGGAAAAGGGTAAATATGGAGTAAATTGGCCCCTTATATATATGCTTGTCATTGATCTAGGATAAATTATAGATACAAGTGATGAGAAAATCTAGTATTTTACTCATTTGTTATTTCCAGTTGTCTTATCTCTCGTTGATTGTATGCTAAAGATATGGTCACTTACTTGATACTGTATCGTGAACAGTGTTTAAAATTCAATCAGGTCTATGTGCAGGGTTTTGTTTTTGCATTAAACTGCTGACTCTCATATTTTGCAAATATGATATTTAATTTGAGATTCAGAGGATTGCTTTTAGATCTACTAATGCTTTAACTTCATTTATCAGAGCAAAGCAATGGCGTAGTGGAGATTGGATGTGCACAAAGTGCAACAATCACAACTATGCATCTCGAGCTCAATGCAATAGGTCAGTAGCTATATTAGTGGATTTTTACTTGATAAATTATGCAAATATTGTGATCTGAAGTGGTTTGCTACTTGATAAATTATGCATCTTAAGCTCAATGCAATGGCTGTTGGTTTTTTTTTTGTTGTTGTACAGTAGTTACTTAAATCATTGCATATAACATACATGAGGCTGGGGGCGAGTCAGTAAATGAACCTCGCTCCCGGACCCTTCTTGGGAGTATAGGGATCAATAGGTAACATTGCAAACTTCCCTTGAAGGAAGGATCTGTCGCTTTATTTTGGGGAAAACTCACACCTTTGGTGGTGTTACTTTTTCTTCTACAGGTGTAAGACTCAGAGAGAGACTGTCGCTGAGCCGGTCAATGCTGCATAGTCATCATTGAATGCAGGTTTTGATTCTTGAGGGATATTTCTAGTACATTGGCCAGGCTCTTCTTTTTTTTTTGTTTTTTGTTTTTCCATGTACAACAAAAACCAAAGCTCACTATAGGTTTAGATTCATTTTTTGTGTTTGTGATTGTGATTGTGATTATGAGTTCCCTCGGGGGAGCTTTATATAACTTTTGTTTAATGCTAGATTGTATAACTTGACTGGTTGAATTGGGGACATATAACCGGAAATAGTTAGAACTATTTGAAACCGATACAAAGAATTGGGAACTGAAAAACCGATTAAAAATTGGAAAAACTCGAAAAATTTATTAATCGAAAATTTAATCAACGCCATCTCAAATTATTTCACTTGGAATTAGCAAATACTATTCTATATGGTATATGGAGTTTTATACGTAGATTTCTAATATCCCTAAGTGTAAATTACCTAGTTGGTCACTTCGTTTTTGGGTGCTTTTATTTTGGCCACTCAAAATGAAATTATTGCAATTTGGTTGCTCAACTTTTACCGTACTTTTATTTTAGTCATTCAAGCATTAAATCTTTAATAGCAGTTAACAGTACACATTACAAATAAACAACCTTTTTAAGTATTGATTGGGGTAAAAAAATAAATCAATGATTAAAATGAGAAAGCAATAGAAACTAAAATAATAATAATAATAAATCAAATTTTGCTTGTTATCTAGTTGTCGAAAATTCTAAATTCTTCTAAATTTGGGTTTTGAAATATAATTTTTTTTAAAATATTAAAGCAGATGACATCATTAATGGATTAAAGGTTTTCAACAATTTATTTAATTTATTTTGATGTTTTGAAATTGTTTTAGAAAAATACCAATGAGAATTATTGTTTTTCTTAGTTGTCTATAAAACTCAAATTTCTTTTGATTAGATGATATTGAATTTGAAAAGAGATTAAACAAATTAATTTTAATATTGTAGTAACAAATCGATTAACATTATTAATGGATAAAAAAATTTTAACAATTTTTTCAATTTATTTTGATGTTTTGAAATTTAAAATTTCAATGTTAAAAAAATAGAATTTCGATAATGGGATAAACAAGTACAATTTGATAATTTTTGTGTATTATTTTAGTTTTTGTTGCTTTTTCACTTTAATTCTTGATTTTTTTATCCTAATTGATACTTAAAAAATTATTTTTGGGTAATTAAAATGAAAGTGACATAAAAGTTAGCTGACCAAAATGAAAATGTAAACATGATATGGCGTGTACAGTTAAGTGTTGTTAGAGATTTAATGAAAGCGATCTAAAAACTGAGTGACCAAAATGAAAGTGACTAAAATGAAATCCACTAAAAGTTGGATGACCAAAATGAAAGCACCCTAGAGATTAGATGAACAACTAGGTAGTTAACACTTCCCCTGATTATTGTGTTAAGACTGAAAATATAAGAGAGAGTGAATTGGTATTTTAAATGTCTTTATAAATTTCTTTAAATAATAATGAAATGGAAGAAAAGTTTGAACAATTCTATTTATAGTGATTCGACTCTAATTCTTACCTTCACTCCCTTCTTATACCTCAACCAATGATTTTTCAATTTAGTGTACTTAAATTGTTACATCCATCCCTCTATCTTTCACAAGACTAATAAAGGAAATCTCTATTTTTTTTTCATAAAACTAAATTAGAACATTCCCTTTAACTTTTATGGCTAAATTAAAATCCTCTAACTTTTATAAAACTCGACAAGCAACTCTCTTAATCTTCAATATTTTAAACCTCAAAATCCTTTAGTATATATTTTATAGTAATAATAATAAAAAAAAGAGCAAACTAATAATGAACCTTTGTTTGTGAATTGAAGTTTTAAAAATATATTACAAAGAGAGTTGACATTTAGTACACTAATAATGTACTCTTTTTTTTCTTTCTAAAAATAGCTTTAAAAAATTGTTATGTATTTTTTTAATATTTATTTTTTAATATTATACTATACCTCTGTAAAACACTTGTCAACCATCCTGCTTATAGAGTTTAAAAACTTCACTAGTAGTGTACTAAATATTATTCATTACAACAAGCTCTCAATGAATAGTATAATAGATATTAAGAAAATAAAGAAATGAAATATTTTCAATTTAACTTTTTCTTTGGGTGTTGTTTTTTTTTTCTTGTAGAGTATTTATATTAAAGATTGACTTTGTGGATGTTTATGACAGTTGGAGATGAATTTTAGTTATTAAAAGCATTAAATTCGTGTTTAAAAATTATCTCTGCAGCATATGTTTCGAGATTTGTTGAAAAATAGTCGTTAGCAAGCTAATGTCTCTAGACATGCAACTCTTGAAGCAAAATTTTGCATTTAAACTTTCACGTATCGAGACATATAGTCCTGTGGCTCGAGACTTGACTGTCAAAGTGTTTTAAAAATATTTTAAACACTTTAAAATACTTTAGTGTGGACTCAAAAATATTTAATAAGGATGAAACACATAGAAAACATATTTTTGAGTATTTTGCAACTCTTTGAATATATTTGATAAAATTCAATTGTATTTTCACCAAATAACTTAAGAAATATAATATATAAATTTTATTTTAAATATCGCTAAGTTTAATATATCAAAACTAAGATATTGAACAAAATATTTTTATTTATAGAAATCAATAAATCATTGAACCAAATTAATATAATATTAAAAACACATTTTCATATATTTTTTGTTAACTTAATTTTTAGATAGATAATTGAGAAAATAATTATTTTGTTTGTTTATTAAGAAAATTGAGAAAAAAAGACAATAAATATAATAACTTATTTGATCATTCAACTTTAAGAAAAAGTCATTTTAGATTTTCATTTAATTTTTACTTCTTTTAACTCTTAAAATTGTATTGTTTGTCAAATTACCAAAAAATGGAGGTAGAAGTTAATATATGCTAACTTTGTTGACGTAACATCCACGTGTATGCTATATTTACAATTAATTAATTTTTAAAAATTAATAATATTAAAAAATATATTTATATATTTTCTATACTTTTAATAATTTTAAAATTTTCAACAAATTTTTTTTAATTTTTAAATTTTAAAAAGTTAATTAATTGTTGACATGATATCCACAATTCCACATGACAATCTACGTGTATACTATGCTAGCAAAGTTAATAGTCATTAACTTTTTCATCAAATTAAGGATAAATTGATAAATAATACAAGTTTAAGAGTTAAAAAAATAAAAATTTAAATAAATAGTTAAAATAACTTTTTTGCAAAATTAGAGATCCAAATAAGTAATTATGCAAAAAGAATAAATCCGTTTTGTTGGAGAGTCGAAAATATGAAACCATTGAGTCGAAGTAAAAACCTCCCAACTCCCAAGCCCAATATCTAGGAAACCAAAATTACCATAAACTCCTTAAAGATTCTTCTAAACGACATTTACATCCTACTCTCTTTATATTCACGAAAATCGTGCTCTTCCAAAAGAACAAAATAAAAAATCTCGACCAACACAAACATTTGGTTTTGGTTTTGATTTCGATTTTGATTATATTTCACTTTATTCCCTGTTAACTTGTTGTTCGTTCCTCTCAGAGCAATCAATTGTCCATCACAAGAATCTCTCTCACTCTTTCTTTTCCGATTCAAGACTCGGACAACCCAATGAACGATCTCGAGCGAGTCAAGAAGGAAGACCCGTTTCTCGTCAAGTATCAGCCCTCCGAACTCAGAATCGCCTCTGAGTTCTTAACCACGTGGCTTCCTTTCCTTTCCAGGGATCTCTGCCGTCGATGCACTCAAATCCTCTCCCGACGAATCCGCTCTCTAGACCCAGGTAACTTCTTTTTCTACCATTATCTTTTCTTAAGTTTTAATTCAAGTCTAAACTAAGATTTTCCCTTTTAAAATTTCCTAACTGTAGTTTGCTTTTTTGGATATTATTTGTTTTTTGGCTGAAAAAAGTTGCCTCTTATTACGTTCTTTTTTTAGTTTTTAAAATTTTTCATTGTGCTAGTGTTCCTTTATAAGTAGGATTTGTAGTGAATAAGTAAAGATAATAAATCTTTGAGTTTTATTTTACTTGTCCATAGTTCCTGGAATGAGGGTATTACATAGATATATGTATAAAAGAAAAAAAGAAGAGAAATTTATTTGTTTGTGTTTGCTATCATGTAACTTGAAGGAGATGCTGAGCTGGCCAACAATGATCTGAATGCAATCCATTCTACCCACAATAATACTGAATCAGAAGACTTAAATGAGAATTGTCGTGACAATTGTGCTGTGAACTCAATTGGGAGTTCAAAAGATGAAGATACCAACTCATTGGGTAGTTGGAAAGATGAGGGAAATGGATTTTCTGAACCCATCGGAGAAGCATCCACTAGTAGTGGAGTTGCATGCGCATCACCTCTGTTTCAAACCCCTGTTCCCCGTCAATCATGGGCAGACATGGCACAGGAAGATGAGCTTGAGGAAGTAGAAGAAGAAGAAGAAGAAGAAGAAGAGCAACTGGTGTCAGAGTCAAGCAAGCGGATTGTTAGTTTAACTGCTTCTACAGGGGAGTTGAGGATATCTAAGGTTGTCGAGAAGCCTAAATTGTCTAGGGATCAGAGAGAGTCCATTAGGTTTATGAATGTGAAGAGGAAGAAAGATTTTATATGTTTGGAGAGAGTTAATGGTAAGTTTGTAAATATTCTCGAGGGGCTTGAACTCCATGAGGGAATTTTCAGTGCTGCAGAACAGAAGAGGATAGTTGACCATGTTTACATGCTTCAGGAGATGGGGAGAAAAGGGGAGTTGAAAGGTTAGTATTTACAAATTGCTAATCTTGTTCATACTATCAAATTTTGAGTGCTTATGCAATACCTTCTTTGATTTGTGAACATGTTCTTTATGTTCTTAAGTAGTTTATCCGGGTAGGGTTCTTTCTTTGAGGCTTAATGAGCTTGCTATGGGTACATCCACCCAGCTTTATTTAATATAACTGTTACCTTAAGTCAATAAAGGTGATGGGAATGATCAATTTTCATGCTATGATGGGAATGATCAATTTTCATGCTATGTGTTATAAGTAGTGTTCAAGGAGCATTAAACAATATGGGGTATGCATATTTTGGTTCAATGTACTGTCAAAGTGATAGAATTTATTGATCAGTGCCTACAAGTCCTTATGTCCTATTGGCATACCCTTTGTTGCCCTGTTGTCTATTATTCAGCAATGGACATTAAGGTTTTGGTTAAATACTTAATCTAAAATAGGTTAGATTTACTAAATTTAGTTCTCTCTATATACAAATTTTTATTGGGCTTCTCAGCTTTGTCTTGTATGCCAAGCCAAGATGCAGCTGATTGGCTGATTCAATCCTTATCTTGATCATGGATTCTTTGGGTTATATTTCAACTTTTTACTATTTTTCCCCTTAGCTTCTGTCTTACTGCATTTAATGGCATTCATTATGCTGCACAAACTTTGATATGTAAAGTCTACCTCTAAACCTTTTAGATCCTAGTGGATTATTCAGAAGCCAGTTTTAAATCATGATACTTCTATAACCAAGTTCTGAAGGAGACTTCTAGCAGGAGAATTCTTAGTGTCAATAGGATTCTTTTAACCTCCTATTGGACATTGTGCCAGAATGAGCTTTAGCAATGCAATGGAGCATTAGATTAATTTGGCTGTCTTTGGAATTAAGTTTTGTAGCTCTATGTTATCCTTGTGTGCAACATGCTGATATGGCCTCATTCGGATTAATATTTTCTCAACATTTAATGTATAAAGTTTAAGTAATTGATGTTGAAGAATGTCATGTATATTCAATGTGGAATATATTTTACAGAACGCACATATACAGCACCTCACAAATGGATGAGGGGAAAAGGGCGCATAACCATCCAATTTGGTTGTTGTTACAATTATGCAATGGTAAGCTTTTATGCATCCATGTATTGCTGTGAAGATTAGTCAAGTGTCTGGAGACACTGTAGTCACAAGAAGCGGTAACTGGTGGCTGAAAAGCTTTATTGTGTTTTCTTTCTGGTGGCAGGACAAAAATGGTAACCCACCTGGTATTCTTCAAAATGAGGTTGTGGATCCTATACCTGATCTCTTCAAGGTAATAATTAGAAGGCTAGTCAGATGGCATGTGCTTCCTCCGACCTGTGTGCCTGACAGTTGTATTGTTAATATATATGAAGAAGGTGACTGCATACCTCCTCACATTGACAACCATGATTTTGTTAGACCATTCTGCACTGTATCATTTCTTAGCGAGTGCAATGTAGTTTTTGGGTCAAACTTGAAGGTTGTAGATGCTGGTGAGTTTTCCGGGCCAATTGCAATTCCCCTACCTGTCGGGTAAGATTCTTTTATGCACTTACTGATCCTATCTTGCTCCAATGTAATCATTATTAGTTTAAAACTATTGAGTTAAAAACTTAGAATCAGTTATTTCTCCTCTCAGGTCAGTTCTAGTTTTAAATGGAAATGGAGCAGATGTTGCTAAGCATTGTGTGCCTGCAGTTCCTACGAAGAGGTACTATTTTAAATTTATGATCCTTTTGTTGTTAGATGTGAAGATCTTTCATCAATTTATATTCATTTTCTTCTTTATTACTTCCCTCCTTAGGATATCGATCACATTTAGGAGAATGGATGAATTGAAACGGCCTATAGGATATGCTCCAGAATCAGACTTGCAGGGCATTGAACCATTGTCATATGATGCAGAGAGGCCCAAGGGATTTAATTCACCAAAATCTGAACGCCCTGTAAGGCAACCGTTTAGAAGAGAAGATAAAAGGGAAGCCAAGGGCTTAACAGAGAATAATGAGCCCTCAGAATGGCGTTCCTCAACCCGGCCTCGAAGAGGCCCTTCATATAGGAGAAGGTTCACTGTGAATCAGAGCAGGTGATGGGTCGCTGAATGTCTACTCTGGAAATTATTTTTCTGTTCATGTTATTGATCATTTCAGTATTTGTGAGCGGTATAAGTTCCTATTTACTTATTTTGAAACCCTCGAATAGTGGTTATTGGGCTAGATTGTCATACTTAAGTTATTAGGATTAGCTTGTAACTTTAGAGGGCGCGTATTGGTGTCACTTTTCTGAAAAATTATAACTTGGGTTCACAACTGGTCTACTGCTCAGACTTGAGGTTGGCTTGACCCGGTGGAAGCTGCTGGAATTTGATAGATTGGATTGTTGCTATAATTGCTTGGTTCTACTTTCAGCTACAAGAAAGACGAGATTCTGTACTTTCTTTCCTTTTCTCAATTGAGAGTGATGTTCCATGAGGTTTATAAATTGTATAAAACGATGTACTTAATTAGTTTCTAAGCATTTGGTTCGAGGATTTGAAATTAAATATGCTCCCGTTTTGCACTCAAAATTCAGTTACTTTCCCATGTGAGATTTTGGCACATGTTGAGGTATGAACAGCCCTGGCTTTAGCCATCAAGATGGTATCCAACACTTTGAATTCTACTGCGGTCTAACATACGGTAATTTTCTCAAGTGGAAGTTATTATTCGGTCAACGCTTGGGGTAACGTTAGGTATTGCACATGAAAATTGAGAATCTGGGCTATATACGCACATGTAATTTGAGTGATGTTTCTTGCAATAATTTTTACTTGTTTGGGAATCAATAAATCAGGTTCGCATATAAAAGATGATTTTCCTAGAAAATGTAGGTTTGGTTTTGTCTGATATGAGTGTTACATAACAACTACTCCAACACAACCAACTGAACCTTTTGTGTTTTATTAGTGCAGTGGTTGGCCTGTCACCTGTGATTTGTGAAACTAAAAGGATGAACCTGACATAAAAGGAAGGGATCCAACATGTTGGGGGGCATTCTCTGGGACATGTGGATAATAGATCCAATAAAAAAAAACCAAACAATACGTAAACAGAGACAGAAATGTAAGAGCAGAAGGAAGTTTAAGTTCTGCTTCTGCATCAAAAAGAAAAACCTCAAAATATGACTCTAGTATTCTACAATCTCCCTGTATATTTCATACACCCCGAATTATACATCACCCAAATCTGCAAACTGAAAGCAGAAGCTTAATATAAAACAAACTCGGCATTTAAAATTAATAAGATGTTTATATTACATAACTGGAACCGGCATGACAATTTCACTAGTGGCAGCATCCATATTTGAACTACTAGCTCTGGACTCCCTGGAAGACTTTTTCTTGATGAATTCGATACAATCTGCAACAGCTTCGTTGTGGTGAGCATCAGCAGGGTAATATCTTCGTGGGACGGTTGATGAGCTACTTTGATGATGATGATGATGATGTGAGGCCTTGCTGAGAGCTGATAGCATTATCAAGCGAAAAACTGCTTCTCGGAAGCGTTCTAGCAGGGTCACCGGTGATAAACGTTTGTTGTTTTTGTTGTTGCTTTTGAACCCCGGCATGCATAGAATACTGCTCTTCATTATCTTGGGGCTGCCTCTGGTTTTCTTCTCCATAATTCTCTGACCCTTTGCTCTTTGATAATAGAGGCCCTTTATAGAAGAATCTAACGCACCAGACTAGTTTTTTATATGCATGTCTTTTGTTATGTAGCTTAGCTCACCAAGGTAAAGAAATACCTATATCTCTTATTTATTACATACTGTAGATTTTCCAAGATTCCCGCTTGTATTCTTTCATTTGTTAATTCTTTTTTGATAAACAAAACCGGGTAGTTAGCTTCACTGCATCAACTAGGTTTTTTTTTCCCCATGGAACCTCGAAAAACTCAACCATGTTTTTGATTGACTTTTCTGAGTCAAGTTCATGCATTTAAGGGTAGGAAACTAAGAATTCAAGTTACTTTGCTATTAATTTTCCTTTATTTCCTGAACATCTTTACATAAAATGCAATTAACAACAGCTCCAGTTATGCAAAAATAATTGTTTATTTATATCAGAAGTAACCATCACAATGACTTCCTCATATGCAAACCCAGACATCAAAATCCATAAAACAGGGTAAATAAACAATTCCTTTTTTTGAAAAGTCGGTTTAGTATATCAATAACATGAGAATTGGAAATGGTCCCAAGACTTAAAATCCGTGGCTAGAATGTTGGGTTTTTGCTTGTAATTATAACGGGGTTATTAAAAACAGATTAGCAAAGCATGTTAGCGAGCTTTTTTGTCTTAACTGTAACTCTTCTGTAAGGTTCACATGGATACATGTGCAATGGTTATATATTTTTAATGCATTCGTTCATTACTCATCACAATTATATTAAATTCAATTCAGCCGACTTGCCGACGTTTCAAGAATCCTTTGTGTTTTTACCCTTTTTGAATAAGACATGAAATTGTTCTACTGAAATCCCATGTGTATGATAAAATATGGACCTTGTTTCTTAGTTTACAGTTAACTTTCTCCATTTTATTTTCAGCTTTTAATGCTTTTAAACAAGTTGTGTTGAATTCTTGGTTAGGCTTGGGTGACAGGTTTCCGAATACAGGTTACGATGCTTGAGTCGGTATGGTGTTTGTGGAGTGGAGATGAAGAGAGAAAGTGATCAAAGTAAAGAGGTATATAACAGGTGGCATTCATGAACATTGATGACAATACAATTTTTATGGTACACTAATCTGGTTTTATTTCATGTTCTGACCTGTGAGTAATGGCACAAGCTCCAATCTTTGTTGGTGGCAACATAAAAAAAAGAAGTTACTTGCTCAGCTAATAATGCCTCTGGACCTCGTTTGTTCTTAGGGACAGATGATCATCTTCTTGACTTGCTTTCTTCTTTTGGAATAGCCATCCAATAATGGGGACGAGTGGCTTCCTTCGAACTTTCTTAACTGAGGCCGTTTTTTCTGGGGTTCCATCTTGATTGACGATAACTTGAGCTAATGAAGGAGGGCTAGCAAATTTCACGTACCTCTTCTTTTGAAACTCCTCTGGCTCTTCATGTTGTGTCATGATTTTCGTTGTGCTCTCAACAAACTTGAAGTCTTCTATATTGGGATCAAACCGCTGCTTCTGGAACTCTTTTGCCTTGAACTGTTGCAGTTCCTTTTTTGTTCGTTCGAGCTCTTCCGTCAGCGTTTTTACGTAATACGACATCGAGTTGCCTTCCTCTTTCGCCTTTTGCAAGTTTTGCTTCATTTCTTCTAGCTCGGCTGTTAAGGCTGCAATCTTGGATTCACCTTTCCCACTTTCTCCTGCCTGAGCCTTCATCTAATGAAAAACAACAATAATTAGCCAAAAATGAATACGAGATATCATCCTTCAAATATTACTTACATCCAACACTCATATTCGAGTCATATAATATAAACTACTTGCTTTATCTTATATTTTGCATGAGATAAATTACATATAGTTCCATACTAAATTAAAGGTCACAAAAGAGGAGAGAACCTCTTTGAGCTTGTTGGCATAAATTTCACCAACAAGAACCTTTTCTCCAAATAACATGACAGCCTCTTTAACAGAGCGAAAGGGTGGTCTGGTATCGATCTCTGCCCGTCCAACGACAACGATGCTGCCGCCGCCTTGCTCGTTTTCCATGGCTTGTACTTTAGGAAGCAGTGTGAAATCCAGTTTCAAAGAAGGGTGTGGGGGAAAATTGAATGAACGATCAGGTGGTGACAAAGATCTGCTTTTAAATATATAACATTAAAAGAGAGGGATGAAAGTGACAAATAAAGGAAAGGTTCGTTAGTAATGGAGTTTGATACTAATAATTAGCTTTAACTAAGAGGGAAGCTAATGAAATGTTATAATGAGAAATGGGGTTAGTTTCTTCGCGTCCACTTCACTGGAAAATTTTTGATAAATGAAGTTGACAATAAAAAGGGTGGTTGGATCCTCCATCCATGTATGTCTTTGATTCGTAGAACTGAAAGCATTGCCCCCTTTTACTTTTTAGACTTCTGATTATGACATGACTCCTTCTTGCCATTAGTGGACCATTATTTGTCGCTCCTATACTGGCCATTGTACAACAGGGTGGTTTGCTTCCAACAAGCTGGTTTATTTTGTTTAATGGCAAGGAAGAGGATTTTGGAACTTTTGAGTTTCGTTGCTACTTCGGTGTTTATATTGAAGTTGTCTTAATCATATATATCTTGATTTAGTTGGATAGTTGAATTAATTATTCAATGATATATATGGGAGTGAGAAATGTTAAAGAAGATTTTTAATAATTTATGTACAAATACACTTTTAGTGTAAAAACAATAGTGGTCATGAGATTAGATGCGTAACTTAAGATAAAGTGAGTTAACGCATCGCACAGTCCATTTAAACCTAAACTTAAATTAAAGACTTCAAAACAATAAGAATATCTAAAATATTAACCTGGAAATAAAACGAGTTTCTAAACTTCACACATAGAGTGAGAAATTGATAAATGTCTTAATAAGGTATAAAAAAATTTAAAATATAGATATTTAAAATCATATTAAAAAAAAATTCCTTCTCAAATTAGGAATAAATTCTAATAAAACGAAAATAGTTGGTGCTTAGAAAAATGCATCATATAATAAAATTCAAATTTCTTTTTGGGTCAAAAGGTTGGCTGAAGGAGGCACTGGTCACTTTAGTTTAAATTACTGTTATTTCTGTTTTGTTATTTTTTATTTTAATTGTAAACGAAAACGCAGCGTTTTAGTGTCATGTTAATGAAACGGTGAGTTTTGGAGGTTGTGGGATGACAACTGGCCATTCGGTTTTAGGCTGTTATTGTTCCCTTTCCTTTTTTAACAAGGAGGTAGTTAAGCATGAATTGAACAGAACAGTCTTCATTCTCTCTATTTCTTTTCTTTTTTCTCTTCTTCGTATCAAAGGCACAACTTAAAGGATCAAAAGATCATGGATCGGGTTCAATTATTGAAGCCCAATGATCTGTCCATTTTATTTGGACCCAAGAAAATGGATCAATGGTCCAGCTCATAAAAATTAGGTCTCTAAATCCCCAAATTTACAATCCACCATGGACTCAATTTTTCTCGAGGGAACAAATAGGAAAAAGAGAGGGAACATACATAACTGGTAGTAATATCAGGAACAGCGACCTTCTCTACTGAGTCTGAAAAAAAATTTTCAATTCCAAAACCCTAATTTTTATTTTTGTTTTTGTCCAAAAGGGAAATCCTTAAATTTAAGAACCTGCTAGAGGCACGATCCATCCTTAACTGAGGGTTTTTCATTTTACATATGTGGAGAAGAAAGAAGAACAAGAAAGAAGGCTGATAGTTCTGTGAAAAAAAAAAACCCTAGAAAGCTAAAGCTTGAGAGGGCTAGGGATTTTTTTTTCTTCCAATCATGAGTCCTATTCAGAATTTCGAGCAACACTCTCGCCACCTCGTCGAACCTGACCTCCGTAATCCTTCTCTCTCACTCTTCATTTTAATTCTCTGTTTGGTTCTCTTGTAAAATGAATATAAACGTTGAAAGAATTGTCAATTTCTTTTAATTTTGTGCTTGTGTGTGTTCCTTGAGCAGCAATTCAGACGAGGTTGCAAATGGCAATGGAGGTTAGAGACAGTCTCGAGATAGCTCACACTGCGGAGTACTTAAATTTCCTCAAATGCTATTTCCGAGCCTTCTCAGTCGTCCTGTTACAGATTACAAATCCCCAATTCACTGACAATCCCGAGCACAAGCTGCGAAATATTGTGGTGGAAATTCTTAATAGACTTCCTCACAGTGAAGTTCTTCGACCTTTTGTGCAGGACCTGTTAAAAGTAGCTATGCAAGTGCTAACTACTGATAATGAAGAAAATGGCTTCATTTGTATTCGAATTATCTTTGATCTCCTTAGGAATTTTAGACCTACTTTAGAAAATGAGGTTCAGCCGTTTTTAGATTTTGTTTGCAAGATTTACCAGAATTTTAGGTTGACTGTTAGCCATTTCTTTGATAATGCCACGGTGGGAATGGAAGTAGATATGAAGCCTATGGACACTTCTTCAGTTTCTGATCAAGGGATTACTCCAAGTGGATATGTTGGGAATGGGCAATTGAATCCCAGTACGCGGTCATTCAAGATAGTTACGGAGAGTCCGCTTGTAGTTATGTTTCTGTTTCAATTGTATAGTCGTCTTGTACAAACTAATATTCCTCATTTGTTACCTTTGATGGTTGCTGCAATATCTGTTCCGGGACCTGAAAAGGTTCCTCCCCATTTGAAGACTCAGTTCATTGAACTGAAAGGGGCACAAGTTAAGGTGAGTGATATTTTATTTCATGTTCTCCATAGTTTCACTTATATGCTTGCTACATGGTAAAAAAGTTGTATCATAAAACTAGTTAAAAGGGATGCTGTAGATAGAGTAGAGTACGATTGGGTTGTTTGAGCCTTTGCATATCCATGCATGTGCATATTCTGTTTTTGGAGTGTTGGTGTGTGGATCTCAAATTGTTTTGCTGCATAAACAGGTTTTCTCTTGTCTGGACTTTCTTTGAATATGATTTATTTTTTTGAAGATATAAAATTGAAAATTGAAGTTGTCATGGCCCAACTTTTTCTTAGATGAGAAAAAGGCTATAGCTTTCTGGTAGGGGAGAGCGAAACTCGATTCGATTCAAAAAAATAAAAATAAAAATAGAAATTTGAGTCAACTGAATCGAGTTATTCGAATTATTCGAGTCAACTCGAATAAATAATTTGAGTTTCGAGTTCGAATCAAGTTGAATTTTACAATTCTAATAATAGATTGGTGTAAATACTCTTTTGGTCCTTGTCAAGTTTGAAAATGGGCAAATTGGTCTCAACAAAAATTACAAAAAAAAAATCAAAATAATTTTCAAAAATTCAAAATAATTTTTAAAATTTAAAATATTTATAAAAATTCTAAAATTTATTTTTTTAAAAAATTATAAAATTTTCAAAAAAATTCTAGAAAAATATAAAGAAAGTTAAAAAATTAAAAAATTTCTAGATAAAAATTTTGGGACCTAAATAAGTTAATTAATGATTCAAGTTTCTCATACTAAAGTATTTTTATTATAATTTTTCTTTGAACAAGTTTTCAAATATATATGGTTTTAAGTTTATGTGCTCTAACATGGAATTAATTATACTGTAATAAGATTTTAATTTGACATGTTTAATTTTTTAATTTAACTCGAATAATTTCACTTGATTCGACACGACTCAAATTTCATTTCATTTAACATGGAATTAGTTATACTGATCATTTGAACTCTCAGTTGTAAAGGCCTAGGAGTATTCATTTGAATGAAAGAAATGAAGCCAGAAGCATTTTTCTACACTTTGCTTGAGCAAATCCTCCGAATTATCCTGTTTGGTTTCATGTTCAAACTTTTAATTCGAGATAAAGAAGTTATATTCAGCCCTTTCTTCCATTATTGATGCTCCATTTTTTCCACATTTTTCTTTCTCCTTTATTGCAGACAGTTTCCTTTTTAACGTACCTCTTGAAGAGCTTTGCTGATTATATCAGGCCGCATGAAGAAAGCATATGTAAAAGCATTGTGAATTTACTCGTTACATGTTCGGACTCTGTATCCATCAGAAAGGTGAGTTTTGTCTTAATTACTGTTTTCCATTTTGCATTTTTTGCTCTTCTTGTTCAATTTTTCACATTTTATTTCTGAATGCAGGAGTTGTTAGTAGCATTAAAACATGTTTTGGGCACAGATTTCAAGAGGGGTTTGTTTCCTTTGATTGACACACTGTTGGAAGAGAGGTAAAGGTTCTTTCCTCCCTTTATTTATACATTACCTCATGATGAATTTTTAATCCGTGTTAAAGATCTTATATTGTCAAACATTTTGTGGTTAATGAGAGGTCAAGGAAATGATGGTCTTAATTCAATACGTTTTTGGCATTATGTTATAATGAGAAGCGACTAATTTTCCGAGAGTGGAAAAATTTTGAGCAGATTGCAGCATCTATATCACTTCTGCAGTCATATTAGTGGGAACAAGCTTGCCTTAACAAACTCATGATGAATCAGTGGCAAATAAAATCTATAATTTCAGAGATCTGCCTAGTGCAGATGTCAATTCCTGAAGCTCTTGTATGATTGTACTAATACAATACATTTGTTAGTAGTTTCAACTATAATTTGTAGCAAAACTTAAAGACCAAAAGAAGGTTCTGACTTTCTCAGTGCTGTATTATATTTGAAGGATGAACTCCTTGTAGCAACAAATTTAGTCTCTTAGTGACAAAAATTTGAGAGGGATCTTTGCATTATTATATTCCGTGTCATTGTTTTAAATCCTAATATTTTAGTTTGACAGCGTGATTGGTTGGACCGTTTAATAACTTCCTTGAATCTGTGAATTGTCTTTATGATTTAGAGCAGTATATAAATACCATTGTAGGCATAATGATGAACTTTCACCCTTTAATGGCTCCCAAATCTCACGGATAATTCTTCTGTCTGCTAGGATGCTTTGGGTAGAAATAAGAGTTGCTAGATTGCATTATGGATGTGTGATGTGCCTGCTAGGCAGGGGTTTGGCTTTTCCACTTTATCTTGATCATCAATTTATAAACTTGCACAGAAGTTGCTCAGCTAAAATTTTTATATGCTTTGACCTATGTTTCTGCTTTCTTCCTATGAGTCTGATATAATGTTGAAGAAACTCATTACTGATCCTTGCTTTAGTTTTGTCCATGAATCTTGTATTCAAATCTTAAATAGGAAATTATTGCTGAACCATGCATTTGTTCTCTTTTATTTCTTTCTGTTTTACTTCAGGGTTCTAGTTGGAACTGGGCGTGCTTGCTTCGAGACTTTGAGGCCACTGGCCTATAGTCTCCTGGCAGAGATTGTTCATCATGTCAGGGGGGACCTTTCCCTATCTCAGGTTTGGTTTCTAAGATCAGGGTTTCATCTGACTTTCTCTGTCTCGCATTTCTTTTGATATATCTTTAAGTTTCAGAGTGTGATAGTTCAGTTTGGTTTTTCATTCTGATGGTGATAAACTTCATATTCCTGCTGCAGTTGTCACGAATTATTTACTTGTTTTCAAGTAATATGCATGATGCTTCCTTGTCACTCGGCATTCACACGACTTGTGCTCGGCTGATGTTAAATCTGGTGCCTTTGCCAACTATTTCATCTATGTTTCCTTGCATCCTATACGTATAGTTTTAGATTCATCTCATGTTTGCTGTCGACTCTTTCTCATGAATTTCCTTGAAATTTAGGTAGAACCAATTTTGAGAAAGGGGTGGATCAGCCATCAATGGATGAAGCAAGAGTTCTGTTGGTAAGCAGTTTGATGTAACTTTTATGTTAGCTTAGCTTGAATTGTCTCATTTAAAGGAATTTTCTCTTGCATCTCTGCTTTTCTTTAGGGACGTATTTTGGATGCTTTTGTTGGAAAATTTAGTACTTTCAAGCGTACCATTCCACAGGTAACTTTGATTGCCGAATTTTGTGTAGGACTGGTTTAGGAATCTGTTATTTACGCCTAACTACTTCTATTTTACTGGCTTTGCTATGATGTTCTAGGGATTGCCTTTCTTATGTCTTGGGTTTGACTGGACAGTATTAACCACCAGTAAAATGTTGCTTGCACATGGTTTTTCTGTTGAAGAGTTCCTTGTTGGTTATGATATTGCCATCTGGGTTTTATTAAGTGTGGTTTCTATAAACTAGTGAACTATTGCTAGCCAGATCTTTCCTCCAGGTTCAGAATTCCAATCATTGGACCATCTGGAAAGAATAGTGTGCTATGACTTTGTGCTTTAATCTGGCCTTCTTTCCCTTCTGCCCTTGGAAGCTTTGGGAATCAGGGAAAAGAAACTTGGGCTTAGTTGATTGGCTATGACATTTTTCTGCACTGTTAACTTGTTTTTATACATGGTCTTAGCCTTATCTTTCTAATTTATTTAATGTAATGAATTCTCTTTCTAATCCTTTTGTATAAGAGTAGTTCACAAGGACATGACTTCCTAGGATAATATTCCATTTTTACAGGCTTCATTGAAATAAGATAAAGCACTGTTTTTTTTTAAACGTCTGCATCTATCTCTCTTGTTACTATCTTAGATATTATTTCTTTGTTTGACTTGCATTTCTGAATTCTAATTGGTTAACCTTATTTGGCTTTTTCTTCTTTCCCCCTAGATAACTGTTTTTTTTTTTTCATTTTTCAAAACACTATATCTAATTATTTCATGGAATCAACTTCTTTTTAGGTTTTCACGTAATCTTTTTTCTTATCACAATTATTTTTAATATTAATGTGTTTGTATTGTTTATTGATAGTTGCTGGAGGAGGGTGAAGAGGGAAGAGATCACTCTACGCTGAGGTCAAAGCTCGAGCTCCCTGTTCAGGTTTTCCTCTAATACTTCTAAATTTGTTTAAGGTTTTTTTTCTTTCTTCTAGTCTACTATTCAAGTGCTGACACTACTTGAGCTCGCTTGTATCCCTTGTTTTATTGATAATCAAGTCTTGGTATCAATGTATTTATTTCATTCACTCTCAGCTGTCTAGGCTTTTCACCTTTCATATGATAAGAATGTTAGATTTCCATTTATTCTAACCTGAAAATTTTGTTGTTTCTATTACAATTCATTTATTTATTTCTTGCTATTCAAGTTGTTTGGCTTTGATTGCTGTTTGAATTGGATATTTTGTAATTTAGTTAAGGAATGCACACTAGAAAATTCATTGTGACTAATCAACCGTGGAAGTTATAATTTGAAGGATAGGCCCAGCATAAATAAAATATTGTATTTAAGTTAATAATATTATCAAATTTTAAATGGCAGAAATCCATGAGAGAATGGGAAACTAGGTTCATGTACCAGCCAGGTATTATGGCCAGTAGATGAATTTCATAACTTAAAATTGGTTGTTTTTTTATTTGTATAAGAAAAAGTGGCTTTTCTAGGACCTAACTTTGAACTTCTACTTTGTGCGAATTTCTCCAATTTTTCCATGATTTCTAATGTTGGCTCAGGCCTCAGAGTAGTTTCTCTTGAAACTATTTAGAATTTGGGATTTATTGCACTCTTTTCGTGCCAATGCTGATAAGCTTTCATTAACTCAGAAAGCTTTTTGGATCTTTTGTCTATGATATTTTAGCCTTTACTATATTATGCTCCTTTACAGTTCTCTTTGACTCTCTTGGTATCGATGTATTTGGTGCTCGCAGGCAGTTCTTAATTTGCAGGTACCCGTGGAGCATTCTAAGGAAGTTAGTGACTGTAAAAATCTAATTAAGACCTTGGTTGTTGGTAGGTTATCTTCTTTGGTTTTTCATGTGGTGTTGGATAGTTATTTTGCAAAAGCTCCCAGAGGTTTTCATTCTACTTCACTAAATGCTAATATGTATTTTCTCAATTTGTTAATACCCCTACCCCCCTCCCCAAAAAAAGGAGAGAGAGAGAGAGAGAAATGAAAAAACCACTCTAATCCTTGGCTTGATGCATGCACAGGAATGAAGACCATCATATGGAGCATAACTCACGCTCATTTGCCCCGATCACAGGTTTTGTGGTTTCTCTTCTTCTGTTTATCATTTTCCTAAAAAGTTTGTTTGCTAATATTTTCCTAAAATGTTGAATACTATTTCTCATTTCATTTTTTCAACTATTTAGGTTCAGTCTTCTACTCATGGAACTCAACCACAAGCTCTTGTCTCGCCAACTTCTAACATGCCTGCTCCTCAGCATTCAAAGGATTAAGAGAAGATGAGGTATTATACTAAATGATTAGATCTATTGTGGGCTTCTAGGCATGATTAACTCCTCGTGACTCTGATTTTGGCAGGTTTGGAAAGCTTCTGGTGTTCTAAAAGTGGTGTTCACTGCTTAGCACTCTTCAAGGAGAAAGATGAGGAGAGAGAAATGCTTCAACTATTTTCTCAGATTTTGGCCATTATGGAAGCTAGGGATCTCATGGACATGTTCTCTTTGTGTATGCCCAAGCTTTTGAATATATGATTTCCAACAATCAACTGGTTCATATATTTTCTACTCTTCTGCAAACTCCCAAGGTTTACCGGCCGTTTGCGGATGTTTTGGTTAATTTTCTTGTAAGCAGTAAACTTGACGCTTTGAAGCATCCAGATGCACCCACTGCCAAATTGGTTTTGCATCTCTTTAGGTTTATATTTGGTGCTGTTGCGAAAGCACCAACAGATTTTGAACGTATTTTGCAGCCTCATGTGCCTGTAATCATGGAAGCTTGCATGAAAAATGCTACTGAAGTTGAGAAGCCTCTTGGTTATCTCCAACTTCTCCGTACAATGTTTAGAGCACTTGCAGGATGCAAATTTGAACTTCTATTGCGAGACTTAATTCCTATGCTGCAACCTTGTCTAAATATGCTGTTGACAATGCTTGAGGGTCCAACAGCTGAGGACATGAGGGATCTTTTGTTGGAGCTTTGCTTAACATTGCCTGCACGCTTAAGCTCCTTGTTACCTTACCTTCCCCGGCTAATGAAGCCTCTTGTAATGTGTCTTAAAGGAAGTGATGAGCTCGTAAGCTTAGGCTTAAGAACACTTGAGTTTGGGTAGATAGTTTAAATCCTGATTTCTTGGAACCCAGTATGGCTAATGTGATGTCAGAGGTGATTTAGCACTATGGTCTCATTTGAGGCCTGCACCCTATCCTTGGGGTGGGAAAGCATTGCAACTCCTTGGCAAATTAGGGGGTCGTAGCAGACGTTTTCTCAAAGAGCCTCTAGCACTAGAGTGCAAGGAGAATCCAGAGCATGGGCTTCGCTTGATTCTTACATTTGAGCCCTCAACCCCGTTTTTAGTTCCACTGGACCGATGCATAAATCTTGCTGTAGTAGCTGTCATGCTCAAAGATGCTGGCATGGATTCTTTTTACAGAAAGCAGGCTTTGAAATTCCTTCGTGTTTGCTTATCATCTCAGCTTAACCTGCCAGGAAATGTTTCAGATGAAGGGTATACACCAAAGCACTTATTAACATCTTTGGTTTCTAGTGTTGATTCGTCTTGGCGCAGGTCTGAGACAACTGATGCAAAGGTTAGACTCAAGACATTATCTTTTGTATATCAATGAAGGCTGCATGCATTACTGTTACAGCTAGTTGTATCCTCAAGCATTCCTGTGTCTACCCTTTTTCTAAGAATCTTTGGGAGTTATTTCAGGATGTGCTATCATTTATGCTATTGATTAAATTCTTCTCCTCCTTGAAATAACAATTGTTATCATCTTGCAGAGTGATTTGGGTGTAAAGACGAAGACCCAGCTTTTGGCTGAGAAGTCAGTTTTCAAGATTCTATTAATGACTACTGTTGCTGCCAGTGCGGAACCAGATCTGAATGATCCCAAGGATGATTTTGTTACCAACATTTGCCGCCATTTTGCTATGACATTTCATTTGGATCAGTCAACAATAAATGCTTCTACTGTGTCTTCTTCTGTCGGTAGTTCCAGGTCAAGAAGCACAAGTTCGTCTAACCTGAAAGAATTGGACCCCTTAATATTTTTGGATGCCTTAGTTGATGTGCTAGCAGATGAAAACAGGTTCCATGCAAAAGCTGCTCTTAGTGCTTTAAATGTGTTTGCTGAAACCCTCCTGTTCCTTGCTCGTTCAAAACATGCTGACCTTTTGATGTCAAGAGGAGGCCCAGGTACTCCTATGATTGTTTCTAGTCCTCAATGAATCCTGTATATTCTCCTCCACCAAGTGTTCGGATACCAGTTTTTGAGCACTTCTGCCCGACTTTACATTGTTGCTATGGAAGTAATGGCAAGCACAAATGGGAGGTGTTATGGGTCTTGGTGCTTTAGTTGGGAAGGTCACTGTTGATACTCTTTGCCTTTTCCAAGTTAGAATTGTTCGTGGTCTGGTATATGTTCTTAAAAGGTTGCCTATTTATGCTAGCAAAGAGCAGGAAGAAACAAGTCAGGTTCTTACACAAGTTCTTCGGGTGGTGAATAATGTTGATGAAGCAAACAATGAACCACGTAGGCAAAGTTTTCAAGGAGTGGTTGAGTTTTTTGCTTCAGAGTTGTTCAATCCAAATGCATCCATCATCGTTAGGAAGAATGTGCAGTCTTGTTTGGCACTTTTAGCAAGTAGGACTGGCAGTGAAGTATCTGAGCTTCTTGAGCCTTTGCATCAGCCATTGCTTCAGCCTCTTATAATGCGGCCACTTCGAGCTAAGACTGTTGATCAGCAGGTAATCATGGTGTACTATGATCAAATTTCTTTAAGATTTTCCCCTTCTAACTTTTTGAATGGCTGATAGGTTGGAACAGTTGCAGCTTTGAACTTCTGCTTGGCCTTAAGGCCCCCTCTTCTCAAGTTGACACAAGAACTGGTTAATTTTCTTCAAGAGGCTTTGCAAATAGCTGAGGCTGACGAAACTGTCTGGGTGGTGAAGTTCATGAACCCCAAGTAGCCACATCTTTAATAAGCTTCGAACAGCTTGCATTGAACTACTCTGTACCACAATGGCATGGGCAGATTTCAGAACTACTCCTCATCATTCTGATTATGTGCCAGTCATTGCTATGTTTTCAAGTCTTGACTTGTAGACACCAGAATTGTTGCTGTTGCGAAGAAGGTCTACGACAGGTAGTTTGAGCTTCTCTGGTAGAGTTGTCATTGGATGCTTTACTGGCTTTATGTAGTCCAAGTTACTTTGACTGATGCTTAAATCTGATCGTCACATTAGCTGTTCAGGTGTGTGGTGAGATATTGTTCTTGTATTGTATTTTTTTTTTTCTTTTTTTTTTTGGAGGGGGGGATCGTTCTGGCTTTGAGGGGAGGTGCTGACCTAGTTTATCCAAAGGCTCAGGTGCTGGGTTGCTAGTACAGTGACAGTGACTATTCTTGACTTTATCTTTATTCAGGTTATTAATCAACAGAGGATGCCCAAAGAGCTTCTACAGAGCAGTCTAAGGCCTATACTTGTCAATTTGGCGCACACCAAGATCTCAGCATGCCTCTTCTGCAAGGTTTGGCACGGCTGCTTGAACTTCTATCTAACTGGTTTAATGTCACTTTAGGTGGCAAGTTGTTGGAGCACCTTAAGAAATGGTTGGAACCAGAGAAACTTGCTCAGAGTCTGAAGTCATGGAAGGCTGGTGAAGAGCCAAAAATTGCTGCAGGTAATGGAGTTCTAGAATTTCTCTAATGGGATGTTGAACTTTTTATACATGCATATTTATCTAAAATTATTTTCCTTGTTTAAACAGCTATTGTTGAACTTTTTCATTTGCTGCCTCATGCTGCATCAAATTTCTTGATGACTTGTGATGTTAATAATTGATTTGGAGGGGCTCTTCCCCCTGGCCAAGTGTATAGTGAGATCAACAGTCCATATCGTCTTCCACTTACCAAATTCCTAAATAGATATTCAACACTTGCAGTTGATTACTTCCTTGCTCGATTAAGTGAGCCAAAATACTTCAGACGGTAAGGTTAAGATTCTGGGTTATGCTGATAATATATGTCCACTCATAATTCTGTTGAGTAATGTTTTCCTTCCTCCATTACATGTTCATTTCAGGTTTATGTACATAATAAAATCAGATGCTGGTCAACCTTTGAGAGATGAACTTGCAAAGTCACCACTGAAGATACTTGCTAGTGCATTTCCTGAATTCGTACCCAAATCTGAAGCAGCAATGATTTCTGGATCTTCAACTCCAGCTGCTGCTTTATTGGGCGATGAAGGGCTTAGTTCTCAGCCTGATAGTTCTATTACCACTTAGCCTCTGGTGCAACTTCAGATGCTATTTCTGGACTTCTCTTGTTAAAACATTTGAAGTTGATACCTGGCTGGCTACAAAGTAATCGTCTAGTTTTGTACACTGGTACTTGTTTGGAAGTCGCCCGCAAGAATATCTCGTCTACAGAATGAACAGGAGCTGAACCTTGTGCAAGTAAGTTCAATTTCCCTTCAGTGAAAAACATATGACTCTTCGTATACTTGAAAAGTGACAAAATAAGTATTTGATTATGAAATCTATCTGCTTTTCTCTGGCTTTTTATGTCATGTAATCCCAAGAAGCAGGCTTAAGGGTTAGCTGCATACATCTGTTTATGATTTATGAATGTTAAGTGTTGAGTAGCTCTTTAACCCTATAATTGATCCAGAGACTTTTTTTTCAGCTCTTCTATTTATTGAAGAAATTGGTTGCATCTTTATACCATCCTGTTATCTTCTGTATGGAGCTCTTTATTTCATTCTCTGTTCATCTTACATCCATAGGTATTAATACATGCAATTTTACTTCTTACTCCTCTTTTGACCCTGGAAAAGAAGTTGCCACATGGTGTTTGCATGTTTGGCTTATTGGAACCTTTTAAAGTTTGAAGGTGTTATTGTGCGAGGTGTTTTAATTTATGACTTTATTATAAATTTTGTGACTCTTCTTGGGAAGATCGCTGCATTTGCACTCAATCTGTATTTGATAATTATTATTTCTTATATGCAGGTGAAAGAAAGCAAATGGCTTGTCAAGTGCTTCTTAAATTATTTACGACATGACAAAATGAAGTTAATGTTCTGTTTGATATCCTTTTCGATCTTCTTTTTCATAGTCGCATTGATTATACTTTCTTGAAGGAGTTCTACATTATTGAGGTACCTAAATATTTTTTAATACTCTTTTATTATTGAGCACCTGTTCTGAT